>NW_017095890.1:60353-72041 GCF_001412225.1 Nicrophorus vespilloides
AAAAGAAGTAACAACGTGCATGCGTTTGATTTTCTAATTAATGAGTAAAAATGAAGAGTCCCTTTCGGCCGTACTAACGACAAGTGACACTCGGGTTATCAATTTCGTAACTGATACATCTGTGGTCTGCGATAAAACGCAGTATAATGAGGACGGTGACAAAAAGCGAACCGAAACCGAAGTACTGTCCAATTAGAATTTCAACCGAGATTCGAGGGAGGAAACGAAATATATATATCTAGGTATATGTGTTGTATATATATATATACAGACTGTATATATTTAATTTATTTTTTCGAATGTATTTAACATTTGTTTCGTGGAAGTAACAATTATTATTTTTTTGTTATATCATATAATTAAGGATATGTAATTAAATGGATAGCACGTTTTCTTTTAGGGATCATTATAATAACTATGATTAGAATGTATTTGTGAGTTGTGTAACCTTTTCTTTCCTGCTTTTGGGTTAAGTATAGAGTTTCGGTAGAGTCGATTCGTTTCGTTATAATATTTCGGTGTGCCTGCGCGTCTGCGTTTGTGAACGTTTCTGTGTGTGGTGATTCAAAGAAGTGACAAGGTTCTCCACCCCCTAGCTGCGGTACCCGGCGATGGGGCAAAAGGGCCGACGCAACCCCCCAACTTTAATGAGACCCTCACGTGAAACAACAACACAAAGTATAATGATAGAACTGTCAGACGGATGTACGGAGCGTCCCTTATTAGAACGGCTCACACCCTCTCGACGAACATCTCTTATTTAGACCTTCACATAATTAGTGAACAATTAAAAATAATACAACAACAAAAAATAGCGAAATGATAGTTACACGTATTGCGACTAATTTTACGAAACGCATGGATTTTACATAAATATTTCTAAAAATCGAAAAGTCAACAATGAGTTAAACCATTTTATGCGAATACTTTTCGCAGCGTAAATCCCTTAACATTTAAATAGGGTTTATAGATTCAAAAAGTATCTTTTATTATTATTCGGACTTAACGTAGGCCCCATACGTGCGCTTGGTTTTAATGTAAGGGTAGATTACTACGAAAAAAATAGTCGTACGGAACGAAAGGATGGAGCGACTTGAGTTTAGGGAAAATAAAAGGGCTGCGCGTATTTAAACGCTTAACGAATAAGATAAACAATACAAGGGTGGCTGGGAGATTAGGAAACATGCTAATGTACACGAAGAGAGAGACGGCGTCCGTTCGTTAAAGCAAAAATTTCAAAATTGTTTATTTTCTGTGGTCAATTAAGCAGCGGGGCTCCCTCGCGCGGGCTTATGCAAACACTACAGGATTCCACACTAGCCCTTCCCAAAAGCTAACGTTGTTCTTTGTGTCCTAACGAAGGATTATGTACATTATTTTTTTTGTCCGCGCGTATGTTTGTTTAGCATTTAAATTATTGGTCATCTTCGTTATTTGCCAAGTTCGTTTTATCTAACAATTCGGTTCTATAAACATATTTAATTTGAGTCAACATGAAACATAAATATTTAGTGAATATCTCGGCTTTCAGTGACATTTTAACCACAAACTTTTGTTAAAAAAAGGCTTGAAATTTCATATTTTTTTTTTATTATTTTATAAAGCAATCTATCTACAAATAAAAGAAAGAAAGAAACACAGATAACAAGATATTCTCTATTGCATAATTACATTATATAATTAGTGTGTCCTTGGCAATGTACTTCATTAAATATCAATTTATTCACTATATTTATAAGTATATTTATTATTTAAACATATATTAGACAGAATTAGTGCCAAAGGGTTATTTCTGACCGGTGAGCACAGTATTATCGAAAAGTATACAAAAAAAGACATTCTAAACAAATGCAAGTTAAAATAATTTTCTTTCAAAATATGTAAGTCTAAAATAACGAAAAAATATATTGAAAATTATGTATAGCCAACAACAACAAATAATCTTGCGGCTTCCTGGTTGGGGTTTGTAGGTGATTCTAGTTCGGGGATGTCCAACGAATAGAATGCGGACCCTGATATTTGATGCATTTGTTGCTATTTGGACAAGCATCCTTAGCGTGTGTGAATTCCTGGCACCACCCATAAGGGACAAGAACCGGATATGGAGGGGTGCTCTCAACTGTCGGGAAATGTTTGAGAGAAGCCTATGTAAAGAGAACGCGCATCTACTTATTATGCGAGATGATTCTTTTGCAATATCTACGTTCGATTGCAGTTGATTTAAGGTGTTGACTAATTTGCAGCATCCGTAATGTCTTGGTTCATTTTTGTGACTTCATAAATGATTTTGTAAGCATTTTAGAGGATTGCTCTCCCCAAAGTTGGAAAGGTAGTCCTAAGTTAATACATAACATTTGTTTGTTTACATTTTTTAAACACATCAATAATCTGTTCATATGCATTAAATTTTTGTTATAAACGACATACTTTTCTTCAAGTAGCGTCTTATAAGAAAAGTTAAGAAATGGATAAATTTAAGAAAATATTACAAAATTTTATAACACTTTATTGGATAATACATTTCCTTATTATATCTCTAGTTTTATGAAAATTTCAGTTGTACATCAAATAGTATATTTTATTTTTTTCAATAATAGAAATTATATCATATAACTCCTATAAAAAAACACATTCGCTAGTTCATAAATTTTTAACATTTTGTATATTAAAATTTTGTTGCTAATCAGATAAAACTTCTTTTCTTTTGTTAAAATTATCAAATGATTAATTAATACAAGTAGTGCATTATATGAATGAGTTAATTTTAATTAATATATATTTTTTGTTAACTAAATGTAGTAATTTAGGTATATGTCAATATTATATCTATATGCATTTTGGTTGTTTGGTGTTTTAATTACAGTACAGAAAAATTCGCAAATCACGTACACGTTTGGCATAATGGAATTCTACATATTGGCTACTCGTTCTGCACGAGGTGAGGGAGGAGGCAACGGCGGGGTGTCGCGGGGTATGCGCTCCGGTTGACGGGGGAGGCGAAAATGCAATTTCGCAACTAATTGGAAAGTCAAAACTACACTATTTCACACGTAATACACGTCACGGGGCCACGAGAAAACATTAATTACTCTAAGTACCCCGACGTGCTCGTTTATATAAAAGCATTTTAGCATCCGCCACGCGCACTATAAATATAAAATAATGATATATATAAAAGTTTGGCATAATAATTAATTTGATGGCGGATGCGCCGGGCGATGTGTCATTACCGTGATTGGGCTGCGACGACGACAACGACGCCGCCGCCGCCTCCTACGTTCTCCTAGTCGTGAATCCGTGGAGGTTGTCCACATTGACTTGCCTTGCCTTTCAGATAATTCCAGATAGTGCTCCGGATCCATATACAAGATGAAATACTCTGGCGACGCAATCAATTCTTATTGAATGCCATGTTTTATTTATTTCATTAATTCCACGATCTTTCGAATAACAGAATTAACCGAACACTGACAAGACCACCGTCCCCATCCCCCACACTCCCACAGAAATCTAATCCATTTCGTCTTATCATAAAAGCCGGGTAATACCGAACCTTTTTACATAATTGCATGCATTAGTGGAAATACCTTCGAGCCAAATTGCATTCGAATGAATACACACAATTTACTTCCATATACTTTTATCATATTCTTATTTAATTTTTTCAAATTACAAAACATACTTTCTTTTAGAAAACAACAACAAATATTTCACCAGAAACAAATTTCTCGTATTTTGGCTCTAATTTAAATAAAAATTTACAGAAATATTATGTTTAAATCACAGCAATATACTTCGCGGAAAAAGAAGACCAAGGTAAAAAAATTGAAAGATTTGGTTATTTTTTTAAATTTATATTATATTGTTTATTTTTTTTCATTTTAATCAGTAAATTATAATTATATTATATTTATGCTAAACATCATAATAAAAATACATAGTACAGAAGCGAACATAAATTTTATATTAGAATCAATTATAAATTTTCAAAGTATATTTATAATACAATTATATCAAAATGTGATGTGAGCAAATGGCCAATTATATGAGGAACATATTTAAATGGGATCGTTTTAAATATAATGATTTGGCTTTTCGGAAAGGGGGAGGATGTGGAGCAGAGGAAGTAAACGATGTTTACGTTTGGGAGAGAGAGGTCTATTAGTTCATATTTATTGTGTATATAACGAGGAAGGTTGTCCGGCCATGCAGATGACGAGTGACCAGTGCCAGAAGGAACGAAATCTGCCTTAATAATGGTCCTTGCATCTTAGTATTTCCACTAGATGGGCGCATGTAAACATTTCGATAATGAACTGTTACGCTCGAATATACGCATTCTGGAAATGCTGACCTGTGGAAATACGGTTTTGGTTAATTGAAAGAAATTAAACAATTTAAGAAGATATCGAGTGGAATTATCGGTAAACAGTGCACATGCACAGTTCAGGGAGTACAACACAAAGGCCACATTATAACGTGAATAATTTTTACTAAAGACCTAATGAAGCATTCAACGCGCTCCGCACGTTTTGTACATGCTATTTGAACTAGGAGATTAGTTAAATATCGCGCTATGTTTGTTATGCTCGAATTTGCGCTTTGAGAGCCCAAAACGATGGGGATGTATAAATATTATGCCAGTAACAAGTTAATTGGATACATTTTAATTAGATCAAATAATTCGGAATGGAGAGGCACGAAGAGAGAGATGCGAAAGAACACAAACACGTAGCGCGCACATAGCATTACTACTACTACTACAGCATCGGCAATTGTTTCATTGGTGGCCAGATTTTTTGAAGTATAGGATGGAAGAGGGATGAAGAAAAAGAAGAGAGAAAGAGGAAGGAACGCAAAGGAGAGGAAATCCCGTAATCTTGGAGCGTTCCGCAATAAAGCCGAACGAAACAAGGGGTCCTTTCAGTCCAGGCACGTCCGCCAATCAATCAAGTCCCATTTTCATATCCACTAACTCGCAACTTATTCCTACCCGTGTTCGTTTTATACTGATTGAAAAATAATAACGCGTTTATATATTGGATCTTTATGAATTATTCCGGCGAAACAACATCAATAACCTCTGAGCTCCTTTATTGATCATCTCCAGAAAATGCAGCGCAGATAAAGTGCAAACTGTATCGTCGGCCTCCTTCCAACCCCCCTTAAAGAAATATCCCCCCACGAAAAAAAATCCAATTTCATTTCATATGGGGAGAGATCTTTCATTATTTATCGTACAAATTCTATTGTATCAGTTCCATAACACTTTAGCTTTTTCATAAACACCCCCCAACAAATCTTCCATACTAATAAACTGTATTCGATTACAGCTATAAATTATACTTTTCGATATATTTCATCCTAAACCTAATGTGTTACTAAAATTAATAAAATAAAACAAATATTTTCATTACATTCAAACAAAAAGAAACAAACAAATGATCATCAATTTAGAAGTTCTTTAAAGAAAAATATTTAGAGAAAAATTAAAAGAAAATCACCTATCAAAATTTTAACCAAAACAAAAATTGCTTAACTTTCTTAAGTTGTGTTACATCGACTATATGATTAAGATCATTTGACATTTCTGAAATTAAGATTATAACTACATCAATTAATATAACAAATATTTTATTGGTTGTCCTACTGAGTTATAAATAATAATATTTGTTTTATTGACTGTAACAATACGAAGTAGCAGCAATAAAAAGATGACAAAGAAAGTAATAACCGAGAATTGCGTTTTTATTAGTGAAACATTAACGATTCTTGATATAAAACACTTACATCGAATTGATACAACTTTTTTTTTACAATTCATATATATTGTTATTATGATAGTTTTAGTAAAAAATATAAAGAAAAAAAGAATTTTCTTCAAAAAAATATGGAGATATTATTGAATTTTAATGAAATAAAGACAATAAAGATGATAATAATTTTAGTTATAAATACATTTTATCAATGTAAATTACATAAAAAAAATGTTTCATTCAGTATAAATTCCAATCAATATAAAATTAAGCAAAAACAATGATATTTATTTGGACTGAAATGTCATTTTTTTAATAAATCAATTTTGATTGATTGAAAACAATGATGTTGAGATGATAAAATTGATGCATTTATGAAACAGCAATTTTAACGTTTGACCATTCTCAGAATCAATGTATTGCTTTATTTATAATACAGAAAAAAGAAGAAGAAAGAATGCCGGAGGTAATTTTCTGTCGTTGTGCGCTGATAAAAGATTTATAGCTGGAATAAAATAATCAATACGAAATGTCGCTTGTCAATTCGAGGAAGATTGATTGCTGCATTCATGAGCAAATAGTTTGCGCTATTTTGTTTTAACGTTGATTTGGTTTAAACAGCGCATTAACTTCAGCTTAACAATTACTTTATAATCGTTCTTCAATTTAAAGTTAAAATATTCAATAGTTTTCCAATGACTTCAAAGTTGTTTCAAAAGTTTTCCTTTTATATTCCATTTATTTTCTTGTTAATAATTAACTTTTTCCTTGTTTTATAAATATAAAGCTAAATGAAAATGAGTTAAGTGAAAAATATTTATATCAAATTGTTTTATGAATGTTTATTTACAACTTCTATAAAATATGTACATTACTTCACATTTTACAGCCTTAAATTATATTAATTTACTTTTTTGTTTAATTATAAATAAAATAATTTGAGTTTATGCAATAATATACTATTTTTTGTTGTTTTCTTTGAATATTTTCTTTAACGTTCGAAATTTTATTCTAAATTGCATGATTATTCGAAATTGTATATAAATATGGAATTGATGGAGATTATATTTGCAACTTTATAAATTTATTATGTAATTTTTATAATGTATAAATATATGAGGCTAGGATTCAGAATAAAATTGCTTAACATGTGAGAAGGGCGGATAAAATTGGTAGCAATTATAATTTTATTCGTGCGGTTGTTATATGTAGAAGTGCTCCTTAGCACCAGGCGCAAATGAAGACACGTATCGTCGCATATGCAAATTTCACCAAAATCCTCCGATAATAATGATTGGAACGCGTGGACTAGTTCTTATTGAACTAATTTACTCCGGTGGTTAGCGTACCGCCACTGCGCGGCTTCAGCTTTTACATAATACATCGCTCTCCTCCATAGAGTGTCGGATTGAAGATGTAGAGGTACACAAATACAGGGGGTGAATAAAAAAACTCGTACCCAAACCAAAAATTTTGATGCATTCTCTCGACCATTTTTTTTTTCATTCACTTTTCTTCATATATCCTCATTTAAATTATTTTCAGTGTATTTCATTCATTATCATAGAGAAATAAATATTTTAACTGTGTTTTGTCTAAATGTGTCTTTATCTAATATTTATTAATTATATTTATGTTTATATTTAATATTGTTAATAAATCGAGCAGATTTCTTCGTGCAGCCAAAGTGATGATTTAATATTTGGGTATTTAAGCCCACTTCATCAAATACAATTTCCTGTTTGCTACATTTATATCATCGGTAGAAGGGTTGATGCATTCACGGTCACAAGGGATAATGCATTCACTCCATGTGCATTTTTGCATTCCTGGAAATTTTGCATAAGCTTGAGTTGACGTCGAAATCCGTAGAAAAAGGCAAAACAATGTTTTGCTGTGTTGGTTGGAATTTCTACCAACCTTACATCACTAATCTTGCATTTTCTCCTATCCATTCTTACCGATCTTCTTTAAATTTGACATAAAATAACATTAGAATTAATGCCAACTTATCAAACTTATGTTAGAGCCTTCGTAAATTTCTTGTTTTTTCTTATTCAATCATTTTACTCTTTATTTTATTTATTCTTATTGTTTATTTTGTCTAAATTGTTTATTATTATCTAAATTTATTTACACATACTAATGAAGAAGACTCAATTTAATTATTTTCTACTCTTTTTAACTTCTTGCTTGTCAATATTTCTATTGTGATTTGTTTATATTCATTGAGAGATCATTAAAGTAAATATAACATTCTTTCTTTCATATTTATTGTATTAATATGATTTAATTAAGTAAATTACAATTGCACATGTACAATTTTGATTCCTATATTATTTAGCAAAAAAAACAGTAATTTTAATTACATACAATTGTTTTTTTCTTTTCCCATTGTTTGCTGAATTTAAATTGTTTTAATTGTATCTACATAAATTGATTTTAAGCAATTAACAGTGATTATAGATCTTGTAAATTTCCATCTCTCATTTTTTATTTCATTCATTAAAATACATCTATACTCATAGAATTTCGTTTCCCCTTTTTTGTCTCACTTTTTTTTCTTCTTTTCATATTATTTTTTTTTCTTCTTTCTTGTTCCATCTTTCCGCTGTGCGCTCGTTCGGTCTTTCCCTTCACCGCTTGTAATTATTACAAGTTTATTCCGAGTGTATCCAGGAGTCGCCTTCAGCCCTCCATTAATGAGCCCACTGAGTTAATGAATCACGGGATCATTATAAAAGAACCACGTACAAGGATGCGCCATTAAAAAGGAGACTCTTATACTCTATTATTACACCAGTTCCTGCTCCTTTCACAAGAGGACTCCTCCGCTCTCCTCCGGAGAACTGTTATTAAACGGCCGTGTCGCGCTCTCTGATACATTTTAATTAATCAAATTACGGACCCGCTTGAGCTCAACCTTACAAGGATTAAAAAGGCACAAAAAAGAGGAGAAAACAATAAAAGAAAAGGAATGTAAAAGGAATAACCAAATCCGGAAGGATTTATTTACAAATCTTTGGTCAATTCACAATTACATTTCTACTTACAATACATACTAATATTTAACAATTGGACGGAAACAGAATATGAACAAAATTGTGGCTAATAAAAATAATTAACAATATTATTTAAACCAAAATAATAAAATGAAATAAATTGTTTATTTCACAGTCGTTGTTTTGGAAGGAAGTTAAAAATTAATATGTCTTACCCAAACTTCAGTAAAATAAAGTAAATGTGTCTATTTCCTACATATTTAGATTAAAGTTTGAAATATTGATTAGAAATATAAATGTTTATAACTTATAAACTTAATAAAAAAATAAGTGAAATTAATACTAGAAATTATGTTAGAATAACTAAAGAACTAGCATATTATTATGTAGAATTAAGAATTAGTGGTTTTGAATATTGACTCATAAAAATGAATGAATTTGAAAAATAAATACGTTATCAGAGATAACGTTAACCGAGGTATGACTATATTTATTGTTATAAATATATAAAACTTTTGTATTATGGAGTTTTACAAAAGAATAGTTCTGAGTGAAATGTTAAGGTCTGAATTAATTTATTAATAAACCCATTAATTGCTGTTAATATATTTAATGTATTCTTTATGTTAATAAAAATGTTTAAAATATTAATACGAGTAGTAGACTAAATTATTATATCTTAAGATGGTTGTAAAGTAAATGTAAATAGTGATGTTAAATGCAATAATAATGATCGTAACAGCTTTTTAAGAATCGTTGTTTATGGATTTCAATATGCGATAGAGAAGAACGAAATAATTCCATTTCTGAGTTACTGTTCATATCGTGGAATATATTGCTTGGGGCGCGATATTTAATATAGACATTTTCTCAATGTTTATTAGGCTATTTAGTTGATGTTGCAGGGGGTTCGTGCAACAAATACCAGTTAAAAAAAATACACACATACATATAACACACGAAAAAAAAAGAAGGAATCAGTTCAATCAGTTTCGCATGTTGAGGGCACCAGCTAATATTCTGGAGCGTTGATTTGTGGTCTCGCGTGCGAAATTTTTATACGGCCGAGTCGAAAACAATAAAGTTAAAATATGTTACGTGCACGCACGGAAAAGTGTGTGTGTGCGTGTGTATATATATGGGTGTGTATATGTGTGAGGGGAAAAGAGAGAGGAAAGCAGATTAATTCGACACACTTGGCGTGGATTAATTAAAAACAGATGCAAATCGCGTAATGATTAATGCGCGACGCGATTTTCGCTTGATGATTAATGCGGACTGAGACCAAGTGAAAAACACAAATAATTTGCCAATTTGTAAAGTTTAAAATGTTTGGACTGCTGTTGTTTATACATTAAATTTACAATAGAAGTAGATGATTAGCGAAATTAAATAGCGAATAGTTAATGTATACATTTAACAATGTAAAACAATTTGTAGCGCATTGTGTTTTGTTGTGTCACGTACTAGCACTACTTCCCATTAGTGTGAATTCTAGATCAACAATATAAGATTTTTTTTAAATATTTGATTTAACCTTCCATAATGTTAATTTATCATTTTATTTTTCAATGAATGTAATAGTTTTACTGACTCAATTATCATTTAAATGGTCTTTATATAATTATATGTAATGTATTCATTTAGTAAACGTAATATAAACTATAATTAATCATCAAATTTTCAATAAATAATAACTTAACAAAGTTTAAAAATAATGACGATATTAAAATACTTCATATACAATCTTATCAAAACCTATGAAAATTCAAAAAATTATTCAAAATCTAGTTACTATTTTGATGTAGGTATATTATTAAATCCAAATTAAATTAAACAATAAATGTATTAATGAGGCATTCACTCATATGTCTGTTTAAAATCTAGGCTTCTTTCTTGTAATTTTGTAGCAGTTTACATAGTAAACTGTATAGTTATTGTTAGTAATTTGTATAGTTAATAAAAAATATGTCTCCAAAATCTTTCTTTAAACATTTTACATGAACATTTTTTGATGTTGTATAAATATTAGGGTTTATACAAAAATCGAAAAGGGATTTTCATAACATATTTTCTATTGCTCAAACAGATCTATTTCGTATAGAAAATTTTCAGAAATAGAAAAACTCTCAATTGCTTCAAAGCTGGCTGTAGTTTTTAGAGCATTAAATAATGAACTAAATTATTGGTTCTTCATTTTGTACCCTCTTCAGGTTCTTGAAAATATATATGAATAAATTGTTTTAAAGCAAGGTATGATTATTCTTTCTTTTTCGCCACTTTCTCATCATTGCAGTAATCTTCTATTTAATAATTTGGATACACATTTATGAAATAGCAAATTTTTCTATGATTGTTATGAATATAACACAGTGATTCCCAAAGTGGTCTATATCGACCCCCAGGGGTCTATGACAACATGCAAAGGGTGTACGTCAGCAAAAAAAAAAATTTGGGGGTCCATGAAATAAAAATGTGGGTCCATTATAGTGGATCTCAACATACACTGATAGTACCTATTTACTTACATTATACTATCTTATAATATAAAGACATTATTTATAAAAGTACCTATGAAGTAAAAAAAAAATTATATATGTTTATAAAATTATGTAAGTTGTAGGATCGCTTTGTGGTCGCAATACATTTTGAACTTGTAAAAACCTGCACATAATTATATACCAGTATCATCTTGTTACAAGCATACGCGCAGTCTCAGAGCAAAGATCTTAATAATTATAAAGATGTTCCAATATAAATAATAAATTTAAAAAAATCAATATCAGGTAAATAGGGTCTAAAACCAAAGAAATGGCAAGAGTCTACGACACAAAAAAGTTTGGGAACCTCTGATATAACATATATAACATATATAACATATATAACATATATAACATATATAACATATATAACATATATAACATATATAA
>NW_017095891.1:0-10893 GCF_001412225.1 Nicrophorus vespilloides
AGTACCAGGAAAGATGACCGGACATTACACGCAAGTGGTGTGGGCTGATAGCAAATCTGTAGGATGTGACTTCATCTACTTCTACGATGTTGATCAACCGCAATATCCGTACGCTAAATTGTACACTTGCAACTATGGACCAGGGTAAATTATATCAATAGTTTTAAAGACAACATCATGATTAAACATCTTAATATTTTCAGTGGTAACGTCGGAGGACAAGTGCCGTATGAGACCGGGACTTCTGGATGCGAAGATCTTTGCTGATTTTACCATAATTCATTGTAAAACTATAATCATTTAAATCAATAAATTACAACAATTAATTTAAAACGCTCTAAACATAATTCAAACTTTCCTAACTGATAAAATTTGATTCCACGATTTTCATATAAACAAATAAAAAAAATATGTTGTTATTGTCCGCATTTGTACTACAACTAGATTACATAATGCATATTTGCAGCAAAACGTGTTTCAAATTATAGTGAATCATGTATGTAACGCGATTGTTGCATATTGCATTAACGTTTGAAGTCATTATTCATTTTGAAACAAAAACACGTAAACATTGTTTGCATCAATTTCAGTTTTAATAAACAAATAGTAGAGATATTGCAATTTGCATTTTCCAAATAATAACAAAATTAATAATTATTTATAAAATTACATAGAAGATTCAATTATATATTTAAAAACTTACATATAGATTAATATTTCATTTTATTATTTCATGATTTAATAAGAAATTTGACACATCGAAAAATGACGTATTTTAAATTAGCTTATATTTAGATTAAAAGCTGCTATCAGAACAAATATTTATACGAATTTTAATCTTGAATCTTCACAGAATAAAATGAACATAAAAGCATTTATTCAGGTGTTTCAGTTTATTTGTAAATTTATAACAAAATTTGGTGAATGACAATTGACAGGTCAAAAATTAACGATTTTTAAATTTGCGTATATTTTAATTAACAGCTGCTCCCAGAAGAAACATTTATACAAATTTTAATCTTGAATCTTCAAAGAATAAAATGAGCATAAAAATCATTTATTCAGATGTTTTAGTTTATTTGTAAATTTATAACAAAATTTGTTAAATGACAGTTGACAGGTCGAAAATTAACGCTATTGAAATTTGCTTATATTTTAATTAATAGATGCTTCCAGAAGAAACATTTATACGAATTTTAATCTTGAATCTTCAAAGAATAAAATGAACATAAAAGAATTCATTCAGTTGTTTCAGTTTCTTTGTAAATTAATAACAAAATTTGGTGAATGACAATTGACAGGTCAAAAATTAACGGTTTTGAAATTTGGTTATATCGTAATTAATAGCTGCTCCCAGACGAAATATGAATATGAATTTTAATCTTGAATCTTCAAAGAATAAAATGAGCATAAAAGCTTTTATTTAGGTGTTTTAGTTTATTTGTAAATTTATAACAAAATTTGGTGAATGACAGTTGACAGGTCGACAATTAACGATTTATATATTTGCGTATATTTTAATTAATAGCTGCTCCCAGAAGAAACATGTATACGAATTTTAATCTTGAATCTACAAAGAATAAAATAATCATAAAACCATTTATTCATATGCTTTAGTTTCTTTGCAATTTAATAAAAAAAAATAGTCAATTACAGTTGACAGGTCGAAAATTAATACTTTTGAAATTTGCTTATATTTTAATTAATAACCACTCCCAGAACAAAAATGAATTATAATCTTAATCTTGCATATTCAATTAATAAAATTATCATAAAACCATTAATCCAGGTACTTTAGTTTCTTTGCAAAATGAACGATATTAATATTTGCTTCTATTTTGATTAAATGAGCATAAAATAATCTCTTTAAGTAGATTAGTTTCTTCTATATTCAATAAAAAAATATACCAATAAATTGTTGATACAACGTTTTCAAAATTAGCCTAGCAACGGCAAAACAATAAATAATCTTAAGCGTTTTAAACAACTAGATTTAAGTAATTATTAACCATTGTTTCCATTGATAGAATTCATAATTGTAATAACAAAGTTTACCCATATTTCATCTGCAATCAAATTTATGTATTGTTCATATTCAATAGATTGTAAATCAAAACGACATAAAAACAATCAACAAATTGGCTATAAATGTGAGCAGGATAGAAGCTCTGATATCACAACCAGCACGATGTTCGGTCCGGTATTCATCGCAGCTCTTGTCGCTATTGCAGCTTCAGAAAACTGTCCATCTGGAGGAGAAATCTTCGGTATACCGAAAACATTTCAACCTTAAACCTAATAATAATTTTATTAAAAATATTTAATTTTTCCAGCCAGAGGAATCACCGAGGAAGGAAAAATACAAGTGATCAAAGCCCACAACGATTACAGGCTTGAAATCGCCAACGGAAGGTTGGCAAATCAACCAAGGGCTGTTAACATGAAGAAGATGGTAAGATTTTTTCTTATACAAGTTATAATAAACAATTGTTATTGCCGTTGCTTATCAACAGAAACAGAAACAGATTTCCACATAAATTACCAAATTATTATGAAATATTTATATTTTATGATACATTGACAAAATTTAATAATTAAAATAGGTTTATTAAAACGTTACTTGATTAAGTATTTGAATTAAGTAACCAAAACATCTCTTTGTTTTAAGTTTTAAAATGCACAATTTTTATAATAATTTTATTAAATTAAGTCTTCAAATTATTTATAGGTTTACGATCAAGGTATTGGAGAGAAGGGAAAAGTCGTGTCAGATTCTTGCACGATGCACCACATCATAGCTGAGGATGGTAAGTTTAATCCTCAATGCATTTAACATTATAAATCCACAATTGTTCTCTTGAAGATCGTTTCAATTGGATCGGACAAAACTTGTACATGATGAGGAGCTCCGAAAAGGACGACGAAGGGCAGGACTGGAATCGTGCAGTTGCTTCATGGTTTATTGAGAATAAGGACTTCACCTATCCTAACATTACAGCAGAAAACAAGGTGACCGGACATTACACGCAAGTGGCGTGGGCAGACAGCAAAAATGTTGGATGCGACTATATTTACTTCTACGATAACACCACTCCGATAACGCCTTATTCCAAATTGTACACTTGCAACTACGGACCAGGGTACGTTGCTTCAAGAGTTTTCAAATGCAATAACGCAATTAATCATCTTAATATTTTCAGTGGTAACTACATCGGCGTAGCACCCTATGAGACAGGAACTTCTGGATGCGAAAACCTTTGTTAATATTTTTCTAAATTCATATTGTTTATTGTAAAACTATAATTAAAAGATTAATTGCAACAATTCATTGATTATTATTCCCCACTCTGTTAATATAATTGAGAGAATTGAAATATTGGTAAATTAACACATAGTCACGTCAAAAAATAACGCCTATTAAATTAAATTATATTTTGATGAAAAGCTGCTCCCAGAAGAAAAAATGAATTTGAATCTTAATCTTGAATCTTCAAAGAACAAAATAAGCCTAAAATCATGCAACTGAGTGCTTTAATTAGTTCACAATTTAATTACAAAATTGGTGAATTATTAACAAAATTTGGTAAATGACAGCTGACAAGTCGAAAATTAACTCTTTCAAAATTATCTTATATTTTGAAGAGGAGCTACTCCCAGAAGAAAATTGAAACTGGATTTTAATCTTGAATATTGAAAGAGCAAAATAAGCATAAAAGCGTCTATCTAGATGTTTTAGTTGATTCGTAATTTAATTACAAAATTTGTGAATTAATAACAAAATTTGGTAAATGACAGCTGACAGCCCAAAAATTAACTTTTTTCAAAATTATCTTATATTTCGAAGAGGAGCTACTCCCAGAAGAAAATTGAAACTGGATTTTAATCTTGAATATTGAAAGAACAAAATAAGCATAAAAGCGTCTATATAGATGCTTCAGTTGCATCGTAATTTAATTACAAAAATTTATATATGACAATTGACAACGTTTTAAAAATTTGATTATATTTTGATCCCAGAAGAAATGTAAATTTGAATTTTAATCTTGAATTTTCAAAGAATAAAATGAGCTTAAATTCATTAATGCAGGTGATTTAGTTTCTTCACAAATTTATTAACAAATATCAATAATCAATGGCAGTTGACATGTCAGAAAATATGTTCTTCGAAATCAGTTTATATTATAACAACCAGTTGCTTCCAAAAGAATCTTGAATATGAAAATTAATCTTGAATCTTTAGAGAAAACATTTATCATAAATACATCTATGTGCGTCCTTAATTATTGCTTATAATTGTCTTATAACTTGATTACAAATATGAAGGTTAGATTATTTTTAACTCTCAAAACGCTCTTTATTATATAAATATTTGTATCAGATTTTGTAACACATTAGTAAATAAAGATAAATATATTATGAAAAGATGATAATATAAAATTGTAAATTTAAATAAATCAGCAATACTTCAGTATAGGCAACTAAATCAGCACTATTTAAATTTACAAACAAAATATAAGAGTTGAAATTAAATATGTTTTTAACACTGTTTACGTATAGTTTTATTAATATTTATTACTTATGTTTAAATATCCGATGGTTAAAACCCAAATATTTTTTAATGAAAGTAATTATGTCTTCATTGTTTGTTGTCTTTTCTTCTTTTAGCATCCCATTCATTCCAAACTGGTTGTTCTGGTAGCTCATACCATTGTAATTGAGGAAGTGCAGAGTCATATACAATTTGTTCCAGTTGCCTGTTCCATGGAATTTGCACAGGTATTCCGTTCCATATTGGGTGATCTTGCTGAACATTCCACGGTATTTGCTCTTGTAGTCCATTCCAAACAACCTGTTCTTGTCCAATCCAAGGCATCTGCCCTTGAAAACCGTCCCATGTTATTTGCTGTTGTCCAGTCCACGGTAATGCTAGTCCATTAGAAATTGTTTGTTCTTGTAAACCATTCCACGATGTTACAATATGATCGGGGAATTCGACCCATGGCCGTTGCACTTGAGGCCCAAAATTCCAAACTCTTTGTTCCGGTAATCCATTCCACATCATGCAAATTTTCGGTCTAATATTCAATAATTGCTGATCCTGGTATCTATTAAGTCCTTGTGACCCTATGTTATTTTGCTGACGATTCGATCTTCGTCCTTGGTTACGATGGGTCCTTCGTCCTTGCGTTCCATTTCGTGCCCTCTGCTGCTGCCTATTCCACCCATCGAAACCACGATTATCACTTTGATGCTGTTGCTTATTCAATCCTCTCATCCGTTGCAGCCTGCTCCAAATCCTCCTCTCCAATTCTCCATGCCATTCCCTCTGCTCTTGAAGCGTATTCCACAGAGTATCATCTTCAACGCCATTCCATTTTTGCTGCTGTATCTGATTCCACAAAATTTGTTCTTGTTGAGCGTTTAACACTCTTTGTTGCCGTAATAGATTCCACAGTCTCTGTTCCTCTTCTGCAAAATACGCTCTTTCCGATGGTCTATTGAAAGCGTTGCGTCTTGGTGGTCCATTCCACGCTCTTCGTCCACGAGATTCTTGTTCAGAAAATACATTCGGTTGTTGCGTTCCCCGTTCCATCGATCGATCTCTTCGTTCGTTTAATTCAAACCATTGCTCCGGTATCATTTGATAAATTACTTGATCTCGACTTCTGCTGCACACTGTACGCTCTGCTATAGAACTGTACTCTTCATGCCGAAATTTTTGGGAAAGTGTATTGAAAAAGTCGAAAATCTTTCTCCAAAACAGAAAATTAATGGTAATTTGGTTAGACATGTGAAGAAATGCACTGGATTTTAACTGTTAGACTGTATTTTTATAGTAATACACAGCAAATATGCAGTTGAACTACTAAATGCAAACGAATTGAAAGCTGAAGCGATCAAGTATTTCCCCCCTACTATGATGTGCAGATCAACAGATATTTAATATCTGACTCATTATTATACATATTATTATTGCATTGGAAATATCATATGATTACGCTACTCGATAACGAAGATATTTTGTAAACAAAGGAAATATTAAATGCAAGCAAACCGTGACTAAGTGTTCACCAAAACAATTGCAATTTATGATTAGTTCCTATTGTGTTTCTTCTTATCAAACAATTAACAATAAAAAAAGCAGCTTGACTAACAATATATAAACAATTGGACATTGGACATTGAACATTCATCATGTGGCCCTTATTGCTGTTGTTCGTAGCCCACGCAAGTGCAATGCTTAGTTGTCCTGATGGAGGAAAAATTATTGGTATGATTACCGTTGATCTGTAAAGAAATGTTGAACTATTGAGATATTTGCAGAGCATGGAATCAGTCACGTGGGTGTCAGGGAGGTCGTGAGGCTGCACAACAAGTTCAGGATGGAAGTTGCACATGGATCGGTGAAGAATCAACCCCGAGGAATCAACTTGAAGAGAATGGTGAATAAACGCTTTGTTGGTATTCAATAAACTTATATGATTAATTAATGAATTAAAGAAATACGACCATCAATTGGACGATCTGGTTAAGACCTCCCTGGAGAATTGTAAATTGCAGAGCAAAAAGATCCATGACGGTAATTCACTGAATCATTAGTCTTTCAATGGAATGCGTATTTGTTTGTGCAGAACGTTTCAGACACGTTGGACAAAACTTATTTATGGAGATGACCACCGATTTGGACAGCGCCTTCGAACAGAACTGGGAAAAGGTCATCACCTCTTGGTTCAACGATAATGAGAATTACCAGTACCCAAATCTGGATCCGGAGACAATGGCAGGTGGACATTACTCGCAAATCGTTTGGGCCGAAAGCGAAGCCCTCGCCTGTCATTTCATCGCCTTCGAGAACCTCTCCAACACCAGATACCCGTACGGAAAGATCTACACCTGCTACTATGGACCTGGGTAAATATAAACAAGTCAACCACATGCGTACTTACATTAAATCGCTATCTAAATTACAGTGGAAACATCATAGGAAAAGCGCCTTACAAGTCAGGAAGACGCGGATGCGAAAACTTGTGTTAAAAAAACGGATATCTTTATTAATAAAACAAAATCTTTACAATATAAATGCAAAAACAGTATTAATCTTCATCATCGCTGGCAATGACCCTGGCCTTCTTAACAATCGGTTTATCCTCCGTATCTGAAGCGGATCTGCTTCTCTTATTACTTTCTTCATCATCGCTATCCAATATTTGACTTCTTCCTCCAATCCTCTTGGACGAAACTGCAATATCCTCATCGCTATCGCTCTCCAGACCCTGCATCGTTTTGAACGGTCTCTCATTGTTGCTTTCACCTTCAACCTTGCTGGTGTCATCGTCACTGTCGTAATCCAAGATCCTCGACGGTTTAAAACTGAGCCTGTTGCTCTCGTCCGGTCCCACCATTTCAGTCTTATCGTCCGTTTCCTCGTCATCGCTAGAATCCATAGCTCTGATCCTTCTCTTTGGTTTGCTCGATGAAGGTTCTTCCTCGACGTCATCATCATCATTTTCAAAATCAATCAGCGACATGGCTTTATTCACGGCGCGCTTTTTGGATAGATCGGATAGTTTAGATTTGATCTTGTTGATTTTCACGCTTTTAACGACCTCCGCCATGGTTTCTTCGTGCGTCAACTCTCTCTTCTTTTCCAATTTGGGCGGAGTGCTAACGTTAACTGGTTCCTGTCTCAAACGCTTTAAACGGTCAAAAACGTCTTCATCGTCGGATGATGAATCGACAGGTCTTTCCTGCTGAGGTTCCTCTATTGGTTCTTCTTCCTCAATTTCCGGAACTGTGAGTGTTTTATCTAAGGCTTTCGCAATCAAATCGCAGTTTTCTTTCATCGTTTTCATTGATAACGAAGGGGGCATCCTCCAATATGTTTCCTAAAAAAGAATAAGAAAGTAATTACAATTATTAGTTAAGATTAATACAGTATCATTTTAAATAAGAATGTAGAAATGAATGGCATCTCTTGATTCTATCTATTACTAATACATTTTCCAAAAGAGAATTAGGTACAGATTTTTGAATGAATTTTACTATATTCCAGAGCTCTTTGGTTGAGTGAAAGCTTGGAAAGATAGATGTCGGTAGTCGTGGTGCATCCGAAGAGAATCAATACTGGTGCGTTATGCGCGCATAGAGGTCGCTACGGTGATGGCGCCGAACGTGGGGCGCCGGATTTAAGGTGTTAGTTATTAAGATTGATTGCCCATCCGGGTAGGTATAATGGGCAGATTATGGTCTCATCTCCTGCACGATTTCCTCGCAGATTATCACTTAGGGCTTTATTTACTGAGGTGCAAATGTATAAGTAATGAAATCCGTTTCATAAACCGAGATTTAGCGAATGCGGATTATCATCGACGTAGACAACAACGAACCTGCTCATCCGAAGGCTCGCTGATCCCCAATCCACGCAGCAGACCTTTGAATTCCTCGGAATCCATCGCGGCGACTTGCTGATCCATGATCGGCACCAGCGGCACCCCCTCGTCGGCATCATCATCCAAATCCTCGATGGCGTCCTCGAAACTTTCCTTCAGCCACCCCAGGGCATCTGCGTGCTCTGCAATTTCAAACGCACCCAGTTAGCAAACAAAAAATAGAACGTAATACTTTCCGGTTTATACGATTATACCTCCTGCTGCCATCAGACTTATGAGCGTCGCGGAAAGATCCCGGACGGAGGCACGCCGCGCGTGACCAGAACTTTCTTTCTTGTTGTTGTTCTTCTTCTTCTTGTTGGTTTTCTTCTTTGCGGACAACTTGAGACCGTCGGGATTAGAACGGTTTCGTTGCTCCGAAGACATCTCCGACTCCGAATCGCTGCTGCCATCCTCATCTGAAACATTTAATGAAAAATCACACAAACGAACAAAGTTTTCGTTTTAATTACATCATCGTAACAATCACTATTATTGCCTTATCCAGAAGATCTTATACAATCCACAATTTAGTTAAATCTATGAATATTCCACAAATTTGCCTTCACGTGAACCCAAACAACCATAATTGTATTACCTACACCAAGACTGATTTGAGAATGTAGATTTTGGTATACTAGCCTTGATTATTATGGGTTTACATTAGTGTTGTGTCATGGGAAATTATTGTCTTATCTAGTATATCTTATGTAAACTAAATATTTGGACAAAATCTTTGATATTAAAATATCATACATGAATTATCATAAGGATTTAGTTAATTCCTTACAGTAAATCTTTGATATAAATCAAGATCAATCAAGACGTTAAATGAAGATATGCAGTGGAGGAAATCAATGAAGAAGAAAGGTTCAGGCAACAGATGTTCCAAACTTAATATAGATGTCCACAGGTAAGTAAGTAAAATGTTCCAACCATTAAAGTTCCTTTTAAAATTATTGATTAATCATTAATTAGTTCTTTTTCTCTAGTTTGTTACAGAAATCTGTTATATTTAACATGTTTGCTATTACTAAAGTATACATGAAATAGCTGCATTTAAATAGAAAGTTCAGCTCGTTTCCGGCTATTCCAATCTGTGCAGAATCCGTATACAAATGCTACCTCTACTACTCATATCATCATCATTTATTCATCTCCCTTTCACAGTGTGTCCTTTCATATATATATACATTGGAATACGTACACGCATCGTGTGTATATATATTTTTTTGTTTGTTTTGTTTTCGTGCGTCCCCTGCCGTTTGTTTGTGAAGGCTTACACAGGCTTTTGCACCCCTAATTCTCGTACAATGCAGACAGAGGAGACCGGGGGCGGCTTTACGCCTCCACCCTTATTATATACTATATACCTTTTTTGCTTTGTGGTAAAACTGATGCTAAGCACAAAAGTGAAATCGCGCACGAGATAAATGGACGCGGATGGGATATCTTTGTGCGTTTACAGACAGATTAATGACCGAGGGCGGTTCGCGCTTTGCCGCAAATAAAAGAGAAATAATGGAGAAAACTAAAAAAAAACACACAAAACAAAACTATTGCAGAGCAGAATAGGAAGGAAGATAGGACGACCGGCAGTGATGTATTCCATCTATAAAAGATATTACAGGGCAGGTGGTGCGCAGATAAATATTTAATAAACTAATACAGTAAAGTAGTTTTACGAGGTTTCCTTCTTCCGTCGTCGAGGGAGGATGGTAACGGAGCGGCGGCTTTGTTCGAGGTGGGCGAAAGCGATAAAATTTTTTGGTTTGTGTGTGTGTTTAAAGCGGATATAAATTACAGGAAAACAGGGATGGTTGGGATACTTTATCGCCAATGAGGAAAACAGAGAGAGAGCAGAAGGGAATGAGCCGAGCTTTATAGAAACTTTTATGTTTGTCGGGGAGAGGGAATTTATTATGTTAAAATTGCCCCGGGAAACGAAAGGGATGGAAAAGAAACGCGACGTAAATTGATTGCTCATTTATACTGTATCGAATTGTAATTTGCATTTGGCTCCAGTTTTCCCTCGTTGCAGGCGAGGAACCGAAAAATCAATGACCATTGTTTCATCCTGCTTGCACACGTACTGCACACTCTTTTTGTTACTTCTTTTTACCTCACCCTCTTTCATCTATAAATATTGAATTTTCATTAAGGAACGTACTGTTTTGGAACAAAATGCAATTCATGTTTACCGAACGAAGGTAAACTGCAGAAAAAAAAAACTAAAATCTGCTGTGTTCAATATAATATAAAAAAATTAATAAACTTCTGGAATTAATCAATAAAGCAAAGTAACACATTTAACTAGATTATTTATATAAGTTTGTACACATTATTTTTTAACTTTCTTACTTTTATTTATTCAAAAAGATGCACAAAATGTAAGTGGAAATATTGAATGAAAAAATATTTATTAAAGTAAATAATGTAGTTCGTTAATGCAAGAATAAACATT
>NW_017095891.1:10898-23575 GCF_001412225.1 Nicrophorus vespilloides
AAAAATAATGAAGGGATTATTAAATATGAATGCGTCTGCGCTGGAAAATGCTAGAGAGAATAGCTTTGATGTTCATTTTATAAGTATAAAAATTCAAAATTAAAAAGAATGTTTTAAGGAAAGAAAATTTAGACTTTTTGAATGAGATTATTAAAGTTACGAATGTTGTTTTTGTTATTTTATTAGAAATCTTGTATTGTTTGAGAATATATTCAAAGTTAAAGAATTTCAACAACAATATGATGCTTATTATAGAATAGGAAATGACTTTTAATGATTGGCTAAACTATTAAATATGCAGTGAAATTTGCATGCACGTAACAAGGAGATTTCGTCCTTGTCGAAGGATTGGGTGGATTGGGAGGATGGACGGAGGAGCAGGAGTGAAAAAATCGATGTCTATTGTCACGTGCTGCGCGTCCGCCAATTAACTGCGGTAATTGGGCAAGACTAGGCTCATCACTTTTAGCACAGCACACACACAGACACAGTTCGCATCCGCTGCCCATTCGGATGGGATTAATTGGCGGAGGGCTTTGTTGCCTCAACGAACTCGAAACAAAAATGAAAAGCAGAAGAAGCGGAGAGGAAGTGGAAGAAGGTCTGGTCTGGCAAAAAGGTCACGCTCATATTTCATATCGCCCTGCGGATCGTTTGACCTTATTACCGATGACCTTTTCTTAGCAAAGAAGAAAGAAAAAAAAAACTGGATGGAAATGAAATTTGCAAGATTTACTGGCCGTTCGGATGTTAGCATAGCCATGCATCATCTAATGCCTACTAACGCATGTATTAATTATAGCATACATCTCGGATATTTATAGACGTACGAGACCCAAACGACATCAATTTCAATCTATAAAAGTGAAATAATGTATTTTATGCCCATAAATATAATGATATGAATTTTTCTACCTTTTACGTTCGAATATCTATAAAATAAAAAGCGTAATAATTCATTTCCTATCATCACTTTTCTTATATTTTATGATTAATTTATAAATCTATTTCATTTTATTCAACTGTTTTAATAAAAGTAATAGTTATTATCAAAAATAATTATAGAAAATGTAATGAAATATGTTTGAAAAATTGAAACAGTTTGAATAATATATAGAAATCTCTGATGTATTATTAATAGAGAGCAATTGAGTTTCTAATGCATTTATTTATCCATCAATGCCACGTGCTTCGCAGAAGCTTTCCACTTCACAAAATTACCGTCTTTATACGTGGAAACTTCTTGCAAACTCTGACACCATCTGATGTTATTGTTAGTTCGCACGTGTTGCAAAATATTAAATTTATTACACGAAACAACTCTATTACAAGAATGAAACTTTTTGATACTTCAGTGTAAAAAATTCTTCAGCTATTATATTAAAATGAGAAATTGTATCTAATAATGTGACTTTATTTGATGATGAATATTATATATGTTGCTGATGTTGCTGAATAATCAATTATTTATAGTCCAAAGGAAATGACCGCATAAACTCAAATTACCTTTATTTAATAGAGACACTAAGGAGCAGCTGGTCCAGATGGTTTTCCGCCCGAAATCAATACAATTTGGAAAAGACAAAGGGGGAAATCCCAGAAATGCAGACACTTCAATAAAATACCATCACAATCAAAAGCATTTGTTGCTCTCTGCAGTTGTTACCAAACTTAAGTAATTTGATAGTTTATTAATATTTGTATGTGAAAAGTAATAAAATAACTGAGATAAAATAATAAACTGGCGTATTTACGTTAATAACAAAGCAGAAATAGATGGAGAAGAGTATGAGAATCAACGAACTTGGCAAAGTGCGTATTCCTCCCCCTTCAACAGTATACAAAATATGACAAATTGCGACTTTTTGTTGCTGGTAATGGCACGAGTGCGTTTCCCCCTTCGGAATCGTTCCTGTGCTTGAGAGCGAAATGACTGGGGTAATTCGGAGAGTCCAAGAAGTCGCGAGGATTAATAAACCGCACGCTCATTACGTCACCATTAAGTGCGTCTTTTCTCCCTCTTTTTGGGAAAAAGGGAAACATGAAAGGAGAAGAAAGAATGGCAAGAGCCGGAATCGGACTGATGGGAGAAGAGGGTGTGTTGTGTGTGTGTAAAAGAAGGGGGATTTGTAGAAGAAGAAAAAAAAGAGTCTCCTTGTTAAACAGGGATTATAAATGGAGCGGATACACGGCTTCCTGCGATACTCCATCATCCCTCGGATAGATAGATTCTCGATGGGAGAGTTTACTTGTGTTTTTATCAAATAAATAGATTTTCATCCTGCTTCTGCAAACCTCCTCTCCCCCTTACACGCTGCGATGTGCGAGTGTGCACCCATCATATAATCAAATAGAAACCTGTCGCTGCCTCCGCCGCTGCTTCTGTGCTGATGGAATGGATGGTCTGTATGTGTATATACCATATATGTATAGGTATCAAATGCGTTTGAATGTGTGTGAGTGTCTGTGTGTATAGTTCCACATCCCTGACTCCAACTGTACACATAGACACGTCTGAGCGAGCACACAGATAAACACAGTCGTTCGAAACACACAGGGAGAATTTCCCGGCGCCTCCGACAACCAGCCGGACGGAGAAGGCTTTGTCCCGAACTACAATATGTTTCATTAATTCATATCAAAAGTTGCGCCTCCGCCGCTGCCGCTACCGCCACCGCCGCCGCCGCTTAAATTACCCATGCAAATACTTAAATGGCATTCAGATCGAAAATCCAATTTCCCTGATACGATACGACGCCTAAATTTCATTATGCAAACCCCGGGCCCCAATTAGCCGTAGAACGGGCGGTTTGAATTATTTCAGTCGCCGCACAAGCATCAAACCCACCCCTCCACACACAAACCTGCACTCAATCCTCCCTTCCTCACCATCATACACTTTCAAACCAAACACATTATTTATGATAATCTTTATAGTAATTATTATGTTTGTACCCTAGTGTATATAATCTAGTATTCAAAGAGTTTAATATGAGTGAAAATATGAAAGAAAATCAAAAGGTTGACAACAGACTTGTCCTTCTCATGCAAACATAAAATATGGTAAAAGTTTTAAATTAATCTTAAAAAATGAAAAGTCAAATCAATACAAATGATGAATAAATGAATAATTCATTAATTTATCGATTGACCTCAAACGTTTACATTTGAATCCATGCGAACTGACATAGAACTTTTCGTCTACCTGCGGTCATGTAACATCATGTATCATTGATGTATTCAATTACAGGTGCGAGATCTGTGCGGTTTCGCTCGGATTGTTATTTAATTCGAAACAAACTCCACCTAAAGATTTAAATTTTTAAACAGTTGATCTCCGCTAATTACTGTAAACCCAACTATCTTCGCTTAAGCTTAAAACAGATTTCACCAGTTAAATTATGAATAGCTAAAGAATATTAGCCAGAATACTTTGAATTTATTTAAGATGCTAAAAGTTTTATGATTCAATCTGTAGTAAAAGCTATGTATCTTTCACAGTTCCGTGGATAGGATGGTTATAATAATTGAGTTATTAAGTGTAAGTGGATGAACTGTTTAAGAGGAATGATTCGAAAGTAAATGCTATAAACTGAGGATAGAGCTTTCATTATAACACGATTTGGATTTATGGCGAATATATCCTTATATATATATATATATAGGATGGAATATGAGTTGTAGACAAATATTGATGGCTTACCGCTCCTTCCGTGCTGCTGATGCGATTTGTTGGAACGCTTCTTGCGCAGCTCCTTTCTGTCCTGAACCAAGCCCATGACGAGGAGCTTCTCGATGATTCGATTTTTCGGTCGGTGGACATCCAAGCGGGGCATAATGCAGTTGAGGGGATCTGAAGGAAGCAAACACACACACAAACACGTACAGATGCTATACATAGAGATAATGTATCATATGCTGCAAAGCTACACACACACACACACAAGATATCCATCTATCCAGCTCACCCATTGCGTCCTTAAACTCCTCGTACAGCTCCTGTAATTGCGCCTCCTCGTCCTCTCCCCACTGCTTGGGAGCCTTCCCGCTAATGCCGGATTTACGAGGACCCTTGTAGTCGATAAGGAGGCACATATCCTTCAGCTTCTTCAGCACGACGCGCCGCGTCCGCGTATTGTCGATCAGATTGCTCACGATCCAATCCACCACGTCTGAAACGCCAATAATTAGCACCGAAGTCCCTCAACGCAACCCTACAAAGTACGCCAACCTTCCTCTATCAGATTCTCCCGGTGCTCGATGAACAGCTTACGCAGCTCGTCCTCCTCCATATCGGTCCATGCTTTGACCGCGCTTTGTCTAAGGGAACACATTAACATTAATTACATTTACACAATAATTACATCAACCCAATCAATACGTAAACGCAAACATTAACACAATCCCCACTACAAATATCATAAAACTAATTACTTTTGGAAGTAGACTCCGTAACCCTCCTGTATATCGAACGCTTCCCGGTGGTTCTTCCAGAAAAGCGCTTCCATGAAGACGTGCTGGTTCTTCTCCGCCACTTGGAAGAATTGCCGGATCACGTAACTCGCAAATTTAACCATTTCCTAAAACATTAATTACATTACATAAAAAAAACCTTTAATATTAAGTTTCAATAAGACTCAAATGATACAAAATAAATGGAACACTTAGTTTTATGTAATCTCGTAAAAAAAAGCAATTGAACAGAAAGTCATATTCGTTTTATTTTTATACCTTATTCTGGGGTAACACTTTCTCCTCGTAGATGCGTTCGAAGATGCGAAAAATGGAGACCTGGAAGAGCATCGTTGACATGCTGCAGTCAAAGGCGATTCTGTGCAGAAGCTTGATGATGCAGTGATTGGTGAGGGCAGAGTTCTTGCTGAAATTTGATAAAGCTAAGCCGCATGCCCTCACGATCCTAGGATTTGCGAGTCGCATCACAACTTCGTTGAATTTAAGATCACTCTCGCACATACTCATATCCATCATCAATTCGTCTTCTTCATCTGCAATTAAAAAGAAAAACAAAGAAGTTAAATCGAAAACTTCAAATACAAAATATTTGTATTACCTTCTTCATATTCATCTTGTGATTCTTGTGCTTGTGTTGGTCCAGATTTTGAAACTGCTTTGTTTTCTGTAAAACATAAGTAAAATAAATTAAAAAAAAAAACATATTAATAATTGTAATAAATTGTATGTTGTTAATAAAAGACATAAATTTAAGAGTCAAAAGATACATATTATATAAGCAACAAGTATATATACAAAATAAAATAAGCGGAACATCAAAAAAAAAGGGGGGAAAAGGAAAGCGGATGAAAAATGTTAAAAATGTTTGGGAAATATTTTGAATGCGGAATGGATTTATGGAATGTTTGAATGTAGACTTTTTTGTCTGTGCCTTGTACATCTCATGGTAAATTTTTCGGTGTCCACTGACCAACATTTTTTTTTCTCTCAAAATATCACACACAATACAAATTCTTGCAAATTCCTGCAGAGCGTAAACAAAAAGTTTGTTGAATTGTTTTGATATTATTTGAGATATGAAGAAAAATTTATAATAGTAAATATTGCTTTGAAAAATGAAAAACAACATTTATTATTACCAAAAAGTTAACAATTAGATTAACTAAATACATTTAATGCTTTATAACAGTAAATATTAATTAATTGTAGTTTTTTCCATTATATTTGTTAGTATATTAAAATATCGTTTTTTTGGTGGATCGCGTGATCCGTGGCCGTTTATGAAACCCAAATGCGACACAACAGACCACCAAGAAAAAGTGCATAATTTGGTAAAACAAAGCACAAAAAAAAACGACGCACATTAAAAAAAAAATACACCGCATTGTATTTGCTTCCATTTCAACCACACCGAAACAGACCGCTGATTATATGGAATTACGAGCTTTTATCCAGCCATAAATAATGCAGAGCAAAAGATAATGTATGGTGTTGAACCCCCAAAAAAAAAGAAACAAAGAAGTAGAATGTAATGAGGGAGTAATGCCTTTAAATAATTAGGGAAGAAATATGAAAATGGAAATGTTTCTGCAGACGAGATTAGTCGCGCGTTGAATGGGGCTGTGATCCAGCTGCAAGTGATCCAATTAAATTGGACAAATTACGGTGATACGTCTACTCAAAGATGCAAAAGAGCGGCAACAACAACAACAAAAAAAAGAAAAGCGAGTGGATATCCGGTGGATAAATGTGTTCCATCCAAGAATTTGATACCGGCTCAAAATGCACATGGGAAAAGAGCGAATTGCGTAATGGTATTTCGCCGCGGGGGAGGATGATGTGTATCCAATCAATACGGCCGGAAAAGGGTGTTCAAATTCCGTGTGTCCTCTTTGCGGAAATGCAAACAGGACTAATTCACGTTCGGTACAAAAGCGGAAGCACAAACATATACATGTATGCGTATCATCTGTGTTAATGCCAGCAGTTCAAACGACCTAATGAAATGTATGTTATCTTTTATCTTTGCCGTCCCCTCCAGGAAGCGGCATCAATTCGCGCTGCGGAGCAGACAGAAATTAGCTGCTTATTTATGCATTGCCTCGTTTCCAAATTTGTAGCTCGAATAACTTTATAAATTTCACTGTATTTCTCTCTCTCTCTCTCTCTCTCTTTCTCTTTATTTCTCCTTCATCAGCAAACGAGAGTTTATGCATCAATTCGCATACAGAAACTGTACGAACTATCAATTTCCTTTGGTAAAGTTACTTAATTAAAAAATTGCAATATGCATGTTTCGCATTTCATATGCTTTTCTACAAGATCTTTTCAATATGATTTTTCTTTAATGTTATAAAACATAGAGCGTTTCTAATTTATTAATCCAATTACTTAACTATACCTCCTTGAATGCTTTACTTTTAATTTTATAAAGTTCTTTAAAACTCAGCATAAAATATATGCATTTTCTTTTCTATTAATGAATTCAATTAAATTTAATTATTTTTTTCCTGAACAAACAAAGACAAAGAAAAACTAAGTAATTACATACATGAAATTACAATTTCTCTTTAGTATTTTTCTTCACCAATTCTTCAGTTTTGTTTTTGAGATTAATTAATTTTCTTTTCCAGTAATTCAATAAATTAGGTTTAGGTAATTTTTGATTATTTTTTTTATAACTAATACCTTTATTTACAATCTTTCTATAGAAGAACAGTAAGAAATATGTTTAGCGGTACAAATGTAATAAAGATGTGGAAGTCAACAGTATCCATCTGTGTAGGTCTAGAATTTTCCACTTTTTAAGTCTGTATGTTTGTGTTGGATTTACTAGTAGATTCTCCACTAATTTATTTGGGTGTGAATTGAGTCTTCCTTGGTATCTTTCACTATAGTTTGTATACACTTTTAACCGTTTCCATTTTCAAATCACTATGTATGACACTATTGGGGACACACCAGGGTGCATCGACGATTGTGGCAATGTTTTTGATTGGAATCGCTGGAGTATTTAGATGTTGCTTGCTGAACCCCACAACTGACAATACTGCTTTGAGTGTTGATTTGTATATCAATAATTTGTTGTCGAGTGATAGCACTGATTTTCTTCCGAGTAGCCAATATAGTTTGCTGAATTTCAGACATAGTTGCTTTCTCTTTGTCCATATATGTTTCTTCCAAGTGAGTCTTCTATCCATATGCATGCCAAGGGTGCATCGACTTGAGCGAAATGTTTTTGATTGGAATCGCTGGAGTATTTTGATGTTAGAGTTGCTTGCTGAACCCTACAACTATATATGACCATACTGGTTTGAGTGTTGATTTGTATATCAATAATTTGATGTCAAATGATAGCACTAACTTTCTTCCGAGCAGCCAATGCAGTTTGCTGAATTTCAGACCTAGTTGCTATTTCTTTGTCCATATATGTTTCTTCCAAGTGAGTCTTCTATCCAGATGCATGCCAAGTGTACATCGACTTGAGCAAAATGTTTTTGATTGGAATCGCTGGAGTATTTCGATGTTACAGTTGCTCGCTGAATCCCACAACTGTATACTATATGACTATACTGGTTTGAGTGTTGATTTGTATATCAATAATTTGTTGTCGAGTGATAGCACTGATTTTCAACCGAGTAGCCAATATAGTTTGCTGAATTTCAGACATAGTTCCTTTCTCTTCGTCCGTATATGTTTCTTCCAAGTGAGTCTTCCATCCAGATCCAAAGGTATTTTACATGATCCTCTTGTTGTGTCCAACCGTTATTATTACAATTATTATTGTTAATGTAGTGTATTAACTCTTAGTCGCCTTATTATATAAACATATACATCAGCATAAAAGGAACCTTCACCATGAGACCGATTGTAACATTCCTTCATATTTTCAACACAGAAACCAGACGCAGAATAGGCAGTTTCATCAAGACCAACTACTGATAAGAACATCGCTCATATTTTCAAACAGACTCCCATCCCCGTGCTTAGTTAATTTTATACGTAGAATAAGTATTTGTAATTAGTCTTAGGAAGTATGCTAAAGAAACAACTACTGAATGAAGAACTACAATAAAGCAAACACTTTGAAGAATATTTTAATAATAAACAACAAGTAAAACTCGTTCAATTTAATATTTACCAAACCTAAGGCTCCACAACAGACAACAGAAGAAGATATCTCACAGTGTCCAGAAAACCATCCCTGGGACACGACACTCTTGCGTTAAAACTTTGTTAATTGGTGTTACTGAAGGACACGTTTTATTCCTCATTCGCCAGTGCTCTATTTGATTTAATCCACTTTGTGAGTTTTGTGATGCAACTTCTAGTTTACTATCAGATGACATTGAAATACATTTAGATATAGTAAAGTTTTGTAAATAATTACAGAATTAATACAGGTGTATACATTTTAATTTTTTTTTATTAAAATAAATGAACAAAATTGAAAATGTGACTGAAAAGTTATTTACTTATTTAAAAATTAAATTCTTTAGGTAAATCTGACAAACTTAAGATTAATATATGTATTTTATAAATAAATGATTTGTGTAATCTCATTGTAAAGTAATTTTTCTATCATTTACTCCCATTGTACTTGTTTATGTAAGTTTTTTTTAACTATGCTACCAAGAACGAATCAGAGATGTAAAAAAAAAACTTTGATAATGTATTATTATATAAAAGCATCGGCCACGGACTAAACCAAAAGTGGAATGTATTATATAATGGGTTGGCATGAAGTGTACGTGTGATAAATGGATGTGTTTTAGCATCGTGCGACATACAACGCAACAAAAAAAAACAGACGAGAGCGAAAGAGAAATATAGAGAGGAGAAAAAAGCAGCGAAGAAACACAAAAAATAAGGAGAGGAGAGAGAGGATGATGAATGGAATCGATCCCCAAACCCTGACACATTTTCATCATCATCATCACCGCTGTTATTGTTATTATTATTATAATAATAATCAATTTGCGTTTCGGTTTTAACGTCTGGTTCCCCGCGGGAGCCGTCCGTCATCCAATTTTCATCAGACCCATTGGGTTTTCCCATGGAAAAGGTGTCGACGCACGCAAAACCTTAATTAGTTTATCGCTCATTAATAAAACAAAAAAATGCTGCCTCCATATAATACATAATATACAATACACTACATACTTTTTGTTTTGTTTTTATTTAATATTTTTTTCCTTTCGCAGCGCCACCCCTTATCTATGCTCAACTTTGCGATTATTGCGGCGCGGCACGTTATAAATAAGGGTGGCTGTGGCGGCCGTTAAAAATATGGAATTGTTGTGTTGCCGTGTTATCGTACCCTCAGCAAAACCCACCCTTTTTTCCTCTTACACTCTTTCTCTCTTACACACGACCACTTTTACAATTTCAAGCAGCAGAAACGGTTAAAGGACGAAATTATTATTTCGACGCGAACGGAATAACTCACGACCCTTAATAACCGAGATAATTCTAAATTATGTTTCGCGCTTATTAATTGTACATTTGTCTGCAGAAATATGCCCACCAGACACGTCTGTTTGTTGTTGTTTTTTTTTCTTCTGTTTCTTTCCATCCATTTCGCTTTTTACTTCTCAAGGAAAACATAGTTTGCCCAATAAATTGTTTGCAAAGATACAGAAATTAATTATCATTTTTACTACCAGATGGCAGTTCAAAATTATGAGGTAAAACACAATATTTTTCGCACTTTATAGTTCTTAAACAAATTTTCTTTTCAAATTACAATTATATTTATATAATCTCACATTTATTATAATATAAACTTTTATATTTCCTAAACTAATTTTTAATAATTTAATCAAATCATAAATCTTTATGTTATTTCTCCTTAGTCATAAATTACATGAAAAATTGTAGATTTCCAACTATAAAAAATGGTAATATTTCACTAATTAAAGAAGACATTATTATATATTTTAATAATTGCGGTAAAGACTAAAGTTTCCAAATATATAATGTTGAAAATTAGGACATTGTATGAATTAAGGAAATTAAGCAAAAGTCCTTATTAATTAAAGTTAAGATTCGCGAATTACGGTGCAAATATTGCGCAACTAATCTTAATTAATTAAATTCTTTGGAAACGGGGGCGAAAAAATGTACGTAATTGCATGCATTTCATCCTCGGCTTCTTGCAGAAATTATTTAATGAAGCTTCAGCCGAGCCAATTTGGAGGGAAACGTTCGTTTTATATTTTTCTTCCGTTTCCCTCTCGAAGCAAAAACGCAGCGCACGTTTTCGAAATAAATTAGCCAACAGTATACAAAACACACACAAAATTCAGTTGCAGAAGGGCCATACTTTTTTTTATTCCATTACTGCATTTATGTATGTTTTCGTCGGCGTTCGTTAATGATTTCGTTCGTTTGCTTTTGACAACTGGCAATTCTCTCTTTCTCTCTCCTTTTCTTTAGCGACGAACGAAATATTTCGAATTAAAGTTCACGGCGTTAAATGGCACGGAATGACGGAGGAGACTCGAGCGTCGGGGTTTTCAGAACAAAATATTGTTCTTCATTTTCGCCAAAAGTATACGAAGTTCAAATCCAATGGGATTTTATACTTTGTGTTGGTGTATAGAAATATATACACGATGTAGCAAATGATATAAATCCAATTAAAAGTAATTACATAATTACGTTCATTTCCCAGAGCTTTTACACACAAAATAACCCAGAAAAAAAAAGGAAATTACCCGGCGCATCCACAATTGCAATTGTATTAATATATTGTTAAATTCTCTTTTTAATCCATGGTTAAGTAAGATTAATTACCAACAAACCCGGCGCATCCACCAATGTTTCATTATTTCGATTTAACTAAATATTTAGTAAAAAATAGATTAAAATTGAAAAGAAAATAGGAATTTCACAATTAAGAAATTTCAGGGAAAACTTCATGAGTTTATTAATTATTTTAACTTTGTGTTATTACTGGTAAAATATATTCCTTTTATTTGTGTATTAAATAGATTGTGAAAAATTATTTTTAATAGGTGTTAATTTTTTAATTAACACACGGGATTTTGCTAAATATATGTAAATTGAATGGTCAAAATAATAAATGTATAATATATTACATGTAAATATTCCATTAACATNNNNTTCATGATGAAGTTGTAAAATTTAGGAAGTGAAATAAACTGTTGCAAACGCGTTGTTCTTACGTAATATACCCGGATGATGAAATTAAAACAAGAATAAATAAATAAAACTGTGAATTGTGACGAACTATGTCGTGCAGTTGTAGTAAGTAATAATGTTGTAGCGTATTGCGATTATATTTAGTAAAAATAGATTAAAATTGAAAATAAAATGAGAATTTCACAATTAAGAAATTTCAGGGAAAACTTCATGAGTTTATTAATTATTTTAACTTTGTGTTATTACTGGTAAAATAAATTCATTTTATTTGTGTATTATATATATTGTGAACAATTATTTTTAATAGGTGTTAATTAAAAAAACACACGGGATTTTGCTAAATATATGTAAATTGAATGGTCAAAATAATAAATATATAATATATTACATGTAAATATTCCATTAACATCGTTATTATCGGTTCATATTTAATAACAGCTTCGTGCTATTAATACTAGTTAGTATGTTAAATGTACTACGTGCACCATAAATTTACGTACAAACATACAATATTGCGAAGCGTGGTGATAATAACAATGGTTACGGAATGCAACTTCAATGTTAATATTTAGCTGTAGCTACTTAATTCATGATGAAGTTGTAAAATTTAGGAAGTGAAATAAACTGTAGCAAACGCGTTGTTCTTACATAATATACCCGGATGATGAAATGCAAACAAGAATAAATAAATAAAAAAAACTGTGAATTGTGACGAGATGGAAGGAGACAACAGTCCGTAAAATATTGTTGCGTTTTATGTCGTGCGGTTGTAGTAAGTAGTAAGTAATAATGTTGGAGCGTATTGCGATTATATTTAGTAAAAATAGATTAAAATTGAAAAGAAAATGAGAATTTCACAATTAAGAAATTTCAGGGAAAACTTCATAAGTTTATAAATTATTTTAACTTTGTCTTATTGCTGGTAAAATAAATTGATTTTATTTGTGTATTATATAGATTGTGAACAATTATATTTAATAGGTGTTAATTAAAAAAAACACGGGATTTTGCTAAATATATGTAAATTGAATGGTCAA
>NW_017095892.1:0-4147 GCF_001412225.1 Nicrophorus vespilloides
CTTACATGTTTAGGTCAAAAAAACTGTATACCAAAAAATATGAATAGTAATAACTAGCATAGTCCGGTTTCACCTAATGTCTGTAATAATACAAAAATAAACTTAAAAAAACAATAATTTGTGTATAAAAGATGTATTTTTGTTCTAATTCTATAGTTGAATTAAAATTTAGTATTATTTGAGCCAATCCAGACTGATCCAAGGTGGATGATATTGTATAATTATTAGTTTTTTTAATTATGTAATTGTTTTTATTTTAAATAATTATAAAATTAGTTAAATAAAAAATCATACATTTTTAATGATGTCAAATATCAACAAACATATATAATAATGTACAAATGTAAATAAACGAATCTTACGAATAAATGAATCGAATATTAAACAAAAAAAGTTTATTAATATATATTTATTTGTATAATTAAGAAAATCCAAGTTTTATATTTCAGTAAACGAAATAATTTGAACAAAAATATGAAAATATTAATTTTGTTAATTCATACAACTTTGATATCAATAAAATATTGTATTTTATAGAAATATGACTCAAAGATTGACTTATTGAAATAATTGAATTATATTGTCCAATGATTTTAAACACATTAAGATATATCTTTAAAATTTTACCAAAAATCTCTTATTATAAAAGTATCTTTCAGTATATACGAATATTTAAAACATAAAATTACTCTACATTATTAAATTTTTAGATTTTTATACGTAGCATTGAAGGTTTGCATTTTTTGTGTTTACTGTTTTAATTGTACGTGCATTTTTCATATGTAACATTGAATTCTTTTGCATAAAAAAAACGTATTATATAAAGATTTATTTACAACAATAGATAATAATTATTTTTGAAAGTATAAAATATATTGTTCTTCGATTGTACAATATTTCAAGTAGTGACAAACTCCATTGAACGTTATTAATATTTTAAAAAAATCAAATTTTTCCATAATATTAATTTAAATATGTATTTTTATTTTTATTCCGACATAAATTTATCATATTTAATATTGATTATCTTTTTTAGCAACATAAAATAGTTTAATTAAGACAAAGGCAATAATTTGATTATTTCTATAAAAAAAAGAGTTTGATGTCAAAAAGTTTGACCTACAAAAAACACGATATATTTTCTTTAAAGGATTTTTTCCCCACCACTTTTGATAAACCACTTTAATATCGTTAACACGCGAAAAAAAATATGAAGGATAGGATAGGAAAGCAATATCGAGAGTCGTTTTTCATTGTATTGTTTTTATTTATTAAATTTTTTGCTGTAGTTTCAGCGCGATTTCAGCAGGGAAATACAAAATGTAATTCAATGTCCAGACACCGTTCTCAATCTATATATACATATAATTTTTGTGCAGACGTCTATGGATGGGGAATAAGAAAATTGAGTGTATAAACATTGTTCTCGTAGGTGTCTGTATCCAATTTTCTTGGAAATCTATAGGAAAAATGTCAATTACAGGCGAAGCTTTATTAAGTTATTGTTCTCAAAGCTCTGCGTTTTCTCATATAGAATCGCGGTTATAGCACAAATGTATTAAATTTGAAATCTTATGCGACACGGTGTTTAAATAATCTGCGAGACCAGGAAATTAATAAAAGTCCTGCAAATATTTGTTTTTATCAACCATCTACATCTGCACGGTACAAAGACTCTACATATCAATGTTTGATTATGGACGAATACAATGTGCGCGAGTGATTGCATACTCACGTATATTGAAACGGGTAGGCATATTGGTTAGTCGAGAGGCAGATCCAAATCGGGAACGAAGAATGGGCGGTTTTTATAAGGATACAACGGCAGTCGATGAACTTTCATTCTCCCTTTTTTTTCAACCTCGAACTCTTCCGGTCTGAACACAATAAGAATAAAAGGGAGGAGGAAACGGGATACGTCGGATTACCTCGAGACGTTTGCGAAATGATTTTTCAGGAAGGAAATTGAATAATCCGTCCACGCTACGGACTTATTATTAGAAATTATCGAAGGACGATGCTCTTTTCGATTTACATTTGAGATGATTTTTTTTTTAAATTTGTTTTAGATATGAAAATTCTAAGGTTGATTGTTTGATAACCAAAAATGTATAAGGGAATTATATATGTGTAAATAATAATGTTGTATATTATTTTTTTTAGAATTTCTTTTTATTTTGGACAATTAAAATGTAGTTTGTTTGGAAATTGTTAAACCGGACTATAGTGAATCCGCACTAATCGAGGTATAGCTGTAATACATTTATGAAGTCCAAATGATTGCTTCTTTAAATTATTATGACAGTAAGTACTGCATATACATGAATAATAAAAATTCGGGAACCGAGGCCTTTGAGAACTTCAAATTCAACGAAGACTTAAGATAGCCCAATTTATCTAATTTGTAAGTAAACGAAAACGTGGCTCATCTGCGTAACGATTAGTGTTGTTGAACCGTGAATTTTGAAAAACCTGGGAATTATTATTCGAGTCTCGATAATTCTTGCATTTTCGTGATTGTGACGAAGACTCGAGAACTTTAAATAAAGCAGCTTTAATGGAAATGCAAAATATTCAATCTCCTACAAAATAGGATCAATATAAAGTACTAAATTTTTTGATTGAACTGGAAAGAGAACTAGCAATTTAGGTCTTCCATATAAATTACTATAGAATAAATAAATTGATTATTACATTTTTTTAAATTTCTCGATTCCTGAGAATTCCCGGAAACACATTAAACAGTTGACTCGTCTCCTAGGAATCAATAAAATGTCGAGACTGAGAAACTTAAACAAATTTGGGCACAAAATAATGCGTTATCTTTTTTTTTAATAATTTAACAAGAATAAATAATATTTTTGCAGTGTACATAAAAGTTTATAAGTGCAGAACTCATAACTGTTGTTTTCTCTTTTCTCTTGCAATCAAACAGATGAAACTATATACGTTTTGGAGTGCTTGTTTGTTGTCGATGGTCGAGCATCTATACTTACTGAATGTATGAGTTTCAGTTTAAAATAGGAATATCTATATATCTCAAGTTCAAGAAACTTTCATTACATGGTCAAACATTCCCGTCTGAAATCTAATATGAAAAAGAAAAAAAACGTTATTTTTATATTTGTTGATTTAAAGTAAAAAAAACAACAGAAATTGATTAAAAGCAGCATTTTCTTCAATAACAAAGTGAATACTTTCTACTAAAATGTTGTTCATAGTTAGTTTTATAGATAGATTAGCTATTTTCTGATTAATTTTGGTCATATCGTTAAGTGAATAACAACCACATAGTCATAGGAAATATAAAGGAAATACTAGAACCTAGTTTAACACATGATTAAGAATAAAACAAGTAAAACCCAATGGATTGATTTGTTTACAAACCCTAATACTTCACATCAGACAACAGCAGACAACATTCCACAGTGACTCGATTTTCCAATGGACACGAGATTATTTTAATATTAAATATTGGATCAAATATAATATATACTTTAATAAATATAAAACAAATAATAATTTACAAAAAAAAAGTACTTAATCAAAATACTTGTTAATAAATAAAGACTAATTGACTTTTATTGCAGATGGAAAATATGGAAGAAAAGTTCCTGCAGATGAACGAATTCCACTTTAGAATACCGACTTTTCAATTTAAGGGGCGAACTTCTAATGTAAGAGAAGAATAATGAAATTTCATTTTTATGAAGTCACGCTATTATTGGCGAAAAAATGATTAAAAATCCACGCCGTAAATGCGACTTAGAGTTAATGGTACATTCAATATTCAATTTCGAATATTCGCGACACAGAGAAATGTCTTGATTAATACTTTATTTTTCATAAACCACAATTTATATAATTTAATTAAAATATAAAATTCATTTAATTTGTGACATATTTTTATATATTTATCAAAACTTACTCGTTTTATATGAAAACAAATCAAATATTGAATAAGATGCAGTGGTGTTGCTGCAGCGTAACACTCTTTTAAAAAATAATTGAATTCATTATATTTTAAAAATTTTAATGCACACCGGTTGAAAATCACTGTTCTAAAGAACAAGTGCTAGACTAATTCTTGTGGAAGAATATTCGAGTTTCCGTCACCATATAAGGCGATCTTATCGAGTGTGCAAAA
>NW_017095893.1:0-2099 GCF_001412225.1 Nicrophorus vespilloides
AAGATGAACCATCGACGATATTATTTTTCCATAATTAACTTGATTGAAAAGAAATATTCGAGAATTACATTTCCGAATATTTTTATCCAATCAAGTTGATGATGGTATTGGAAACGGAGATGACATTTACGATAACAGTTGAATTTTTATAACATATTTTATAATGTACAAATATATAAATAAACAAAATTTTAAAACACTTATTTTCATTTTTTTTTATTTTACTTGTCTCTGGTTGCAAAAACTTTCAAATGTGTTATGTATAATCAGCAAGTATAGTCAGCATAATCATCATTAGGGTGCATAAATTTTTCTTCGGAATGTTGTATAATATTCACTATATTCCTCATTCTGAGAACATATTTGAAAGTTTTTTTCGGCGAAAGGAAAATCGATAAAGTGAAAAAGTCTTGAAATTTCTTGATTTTTATCAAATTAAGTGACCTTTAATTCTTCTTAGAATATTGCATTTTTATTTTCTATAATGAATATACCATTTTCCACTTCCATAAATGCCACTACATTTCTAAATATTAAAATGTGCTAAATACATTTTAGTGATAGAACATCACTACTTAATATGTTAATAAAATGTACATGTTACCCTAACGGGCGGTGTTTCAATATATTACAACTGATTGGGCAGCTAGAATATATATTTTTCTCCAATCAAGTTAATGATCGAATAGGAAACGGATGTGAAATTTACGATAACAGTTGAATTTTTATAACATATTTTATAATGTACATATAAATAAATAAACAAAATTTTAAAACACATATTTTCATTTTTTTTTATTTCACTTGTCTCTGGTTGCAAAAACTTTCAAATGTATTATGTAAATGTATGTATTTCTTGGGACTTCATTTCTATCTAAAATAAATTTTAATTAGTTTTTATCAAAAAACATCTGTCTGTCTGTAACTTATTTTTAAATAATAATCATAATTATTTTTTAAATGTAGGAAATATATTGGTAAATATATTAAAAAATAGTTATCACATAACAAAGCATGTCCTTCGCAATGTCGAAATCAAAATGGTCGAAATACGTTGCAATAGAACAAAAGATTTAATCCAACGCAAACTGCCATAAAAGTTTTTCTCGCAAAGTAAACATTTGAAAAAGAAACGATTTTTTCCGAATTCATCCGATTATTCTTCCTATTCCCCTTCTGACCTGATGAGTATCGCGTTTAGCCGTATCCTGTGTATACTCCCAAGCATTGGGTTTCTTAAATCAAGAGAACCTGAAATCTTAAAATTAATCCACGACAATCTTAATAGAACGCTTGTGCATTATTTGTATTGTTGACTATGTCCAACTATAAATTTACATTGAAAAAATAAATGGTGCCTGCTGCCCGACCGGCCTTTCAAAAACTGCTCTTGGGTGCAAAAAGGTTGAGAACCCCTTGTTTAGATGTGTTGCATAAAAAAAATGTCTGCATTATACAAAACTTTGATTCCAGAGGTTAAATACTATAGCAGGAATGGAAGGACCTACGAGAAATTTTTATGTATTAATTCAAAAGTTGTTTCTTCATGCTATACGGAGTTATAGCTTAACACTTCTTCCTAAATCAGAATTAGTATATAATAACCTACTTTTGCAAATCTTAATCGGTTTTGGAATTTTAACAAAAAAAAATACGAAAATGAAGAATAGTTCGATTTCCGAGAAGTTTTTCTTTTATAATACAAGTTATTTTTTTTATAATACGACAAGGCTTTATTTGAAACGGATACAATTTAAAAAAAAAATACGAAAATTATCATAGGAAAAGTTAACTACGAAGAATAATTGACGCGCGCATTTACAAATAAATATTAATTGAAAGTAGTTGTAAAAACATAGAACATAAATGATAAGTTGCAATTTAACGTTCCAAAGTTATTCTTAGAAAATAATATCAGGTAAGTAGGGGGTCTACCCAAAACCGAAAAACATGGCAAGGGGTCTACCACACAAACAAGTTTGGGAATAATTAATACAATTTTCAAAATTTTATTAAGAATAATTTTGTATAAATTGAAATTATTGATTTGATTTCTAAATATTAGATTAAATCAAAACAAAAATATGATGAATCATTAA
>NW_017095894.1:0-16284 GCF_001412225.1 Nicrophorus vespilloides
TATTACTGTGGTTTTATCCGTTAGGCTGTAATTCGTGTTCAAATTTGAAAAAATGCTCGAAAAAGCAGTGTTTTTACATTTCATTGATTTTTCACATTGAAATACTAAATAACAACAATGTAAATGCTTTGAGAATCACTTTGGGCGATTCAAATTGAAAACTAATTATTGTTAATTCTGTTATTGCATCTTAGAATTAATTGCTAATTAAAGGGACGACCGGCTTTCCATCTGCCTTATAAACAGCAGACGTTAATTGGATTGAACCACATTCTGCTGCACTTTCATAACTTTATTTAAACATTCAAATTTCGAACAGCACGCAACTGCGTATTACGATTATGCAGCGACCGAGAAGTGAGGATTTCTTTCTTTATCACATGATTTACGTCACCTATGCAACCATTATTGCTCTGTTTCGTTAGAACGGTACTTGACGATATAATTATTCTATTGATTATTTATTAAAACTTTTACATTTCTTCAATTAAGGTATGCTCTTATAATTAGCATAAAATAATTACGTAAAAATGAATTGAACGTGTATGTTTGGTTGCATAACCATTGTATTTTAGAAACTAACCCTTTTCAGCAACTTATTCATTATCAAGTTAATTTATTATAATTATCGATATATTAGAGAACAAATATAGTTTATAGTAGACATTGGGTAATTAGAAAAAAACATGATAATAATTCTCCTTCAACTATTTATTTAATATGCAATCAATACATGCATAAACAAACACTCGAAGGCGTTCTTTTTTTTGTATTACAATATATGTTATAACATAAATTTACTTGTCTTCTGGTTTGGAGAAGACCAAAGTGTATCCACACTTTCCGCAGTAGTGACGGTCCTCCATGGCGGCCATGAAGACACCGGCTCCGCACTGTTCAGCTGGGCATTCCCTCCTCAGCCTGTGGATCTTTCCATTTTCGTCAACCTTTCAAGAGAGAAAACATAAAGCAATTAATATTTGAATCGAGTTGTATAATTAGTAATATTTCTTACCTTGTAAAACTTGAGGACGGCCAACTTGACCTTCTTCTTCTTGTGCTTAATCTTCTTTGGGGTAGAGTAATTCTTCTTCTTGCGTTTCTTGGCACCACCCCTGAGGCGGAGGACCAAGTGCAAAGTGGATTCCTTCTGGATGTTGTAGTCCGACAGAGTACGTCCATCCTCGAGTTGCTTACCGGCGAAGATAAGACGTTGCTGATCTGGGGGAATTCCCTCCTTGTCTTGGATCTTGGCCTTCACATTCTCGATGGTATCGGAAGGCTCGACCTCAAGGGTGATGGTCTTACCCGTCAAAGTTTTTACGAAAATCTGCATTTTCTACTGTTTAGTGGAGTCGTCAACTGCAAAAATAATCATAAACAAACATTCAATTAATACACAAGTAAATAAAATGTAAACAAAATAAAACGTTGGACTTGAAACTTGAAATAAAACTGCTTGCAATATATAAAGAACCCTTTATTTAATACAAAATAACTTATCACACTATAATTATACTAAGAGCACTGCGTTGATGCAACCGTCGTTCTCTGGGTTATTCGTAACTTGGGCAAACTTTCCCCAAACCACTTTACCAGCCTGAGTCACCAGACCCAGCTCGGAGATGTTGACTTCAAGCACTGTACCCTTCGTGATAACCCCCAGAGATGTAAACATAGGGGAACTAGGGTTCTTTTTAACTCCAATTATTGGCAGGCAGAAGGTAGCCTTCAACTCGGGATGCGTCACGTGAGCCTTCTTGAAACGCAAACCCATCGGTCTGATGAATCTTTCAAACTTGGGCGGTTTCCTGGTAAAGTCCTCCCCAACAAATGTCACTTTAGTGACCATCCTCTTCCAAGCTTTCCTCCTCGTCTTTCCAGACTTCAACACCTTGAAGACTTCACTGTCTCCCTGGGCTCTCACTTTCGGTATAGGCACATCCCATTTTCCAGCCTTTTCCTTACGCTTCTGCTTGATCATGTTGGAGAGCACCTTGGCTCTGTTCTCCACATTACGATCCAAAAGGTAAACAGGCAGAGCTCCCTCAGGAGTTTTCTCAGTCTGCTTCTTCGTCTTCTTTTCTTCATGAGCCTTGATCTTCTTTTTCATTTGGATCTTCTCATTGCGACGCTCCTTATTGTAGATCTTGGCCTTGATACCGCGAAGGGTACGCGCCTTCTTCGACCGAATCCTCGACTCGCGAGCATCGCGTTTCCTCTTTCTCTCCTCATAATCGAGCCTCCTACCGTGGAGCTTCCTGTGCCTCTCAATATACTCGTTCTGTGGCATTGCGTCTCGTTATTCTTTTGGAGAAACAATCTAAAACAGATGGAGAATAAAACTAGAATTAATCAAAGGTGGTGCATGTAGCCACATTCCGAGTTTACAACCTCCACTGAATATGACTATTTGCCACCACTAATTAAATAAGCACACCACTTACCTCACTATTCGTTACAAATAATGCAATCAAAATCAATTTATTCCTGACTTCATAGTCATATTCATTAGAGACTGAACTGCAACCATCATCTGTTGACGTTATCAAGGTTAACGTTGCAGAGATTGTAGCAGATCAAATTAATTGCTGTTAATTAAATTAGTTAAATAATTTCGACCACGTTCTAAAACGTTGTGTTAATATAACATAAGGAATATCAAGTAGCAGTGAAAACAAATATGTCCGACGCGAAAATAATAAAAAAATGGCGACCCGTAAACCCCTCGACGAGTTTGTTGATGTTTTTCAAAATCTCGTTGTTTGCAAATTAATAAATACCGGCAGATGCAAGCGCAATACCTTCTACTTTTCAGTTGCAACAAAAGTAGCCCACGATAATACAATCACGGCAAAGAGATCAAAACACAACGCGACACGATGTTAGGTTATGGGACCATGCGGTGCAGAACATACAACCGAGTTTTTCCAGCAAAAATAATGCATGAAAATCTCGAGAATCTATTAAATATCGAACATCCTACCGTTGCAGCGTCCCCAAGTACACTTATATTTATAAACAGTTGTTAAAAACTACCATAAAAACAGAAAATACTCTACGAGAACTGATTACGTACCGTTCACTCCACCATGACACGCTGTGAAAAGAACTATAGTTTGACAGAGCAGGAAATACTGCTCGATTCAGCCGCTCGGAGCGCCCTCTGCCACGAAGTTCGCAACGAACGAAATCCTTTATTCCTTGCTTATTCCCAGAAAAACTACTTTCCCTTACATTTCTATTGTTGTCGCAAGTATAGATATTGAATAAACGATGCAAATCCGTTTGGAAAAAAACCTCGGTAATCGTATAATATTCAAATGCACCGGAAATGGCGCTGCTCACAGTTGGTACTAGAAAATAATTTCAAACTCACAATTCGTATTAGATCTTTAATTCTTATGCATTCACAACTATAATTGATGATTAAAATTAGTTAACAAGACATTTAATTGATTATCTAATTAATATTGTAACCAAAATTGAAATTATAACAAAAATATAGTACTTTTGTGTTTATAAATGTTATTTATTTCATATTAACTTGTAATTAGTTTATTAATTAATAATATTAACGAGACTGTAGCAAATGAAAAGTAATTATTTGTTAATATTTTCAAGGAATAAGAAGAGAAATTGATTATTTTAGATTGGTGAAACTGTCCGTGACAGTTGATTGTATTAATTCATAACCTAGAATAAATTCAAATTTATAAATATGATCAATTTTAGTAACGGCGTTGTGGACGTCGATGTGTATAGGAAAAGGGTGCAGAGTTATTTGAATCTGGTATGATAACTAGATACATTTGAAAATTGCAATTGTTTAAATATTGTTTTTTTTCTTTTCTTGTTTTTTTCTTTTTTTTGGATCTGTAGCATTTGTATCAGGCCGCTCTGTTTTGGGCTGACAAAGTTGTTGCGCTCACTGTGAGCAATTCCAAAGACGTGTACTGGTTGGCCCAGTGCATGTTCCATTTGAAGCAGTACCACCGAGCCGCTCATCTGCTGAAGATTCAGAACTTGGACAAAACCGATATACTGTGCAACAATCTATCTGTGAGATGCATGCTGAAGGCGAATCAGTACAACGAGGCGCTGAAAATCCTGAACCTGATGGATGTGGATGAGTTCGTGCAGAATTCAGTCAGGGGCAATATGCACGATTTTGAATTATCAGTTTTGAGTCATGTGAGTTTGCTTGTACTGTATGAAGAAGTTTGTTTTTAAAAATGTGTTTTTTAGCAAATACAATCGTCTGTGCTGGTGCTTAGGGGCCAAGTGTTGGAGGCCATGGATAACAGGGGGTTGGCGTCGGAGTGCTACAGGAACGCTTTGAAATGCGATGTGTTTTGTTACGAGGCGTTCGAGAATCTTATCCAGCACAATATGCTATCAGCTAGTGAAGGTAATTTGGAATCGATGTACGAAATTGTTGTTAATTCCTGTTGATTTTTAGAGGAGGAATTATTCGATTCGCTGCCGATTTTAGAGCAGTGCAACAAGGAGGAAGCTGAAATGGTGACGATATTGTACAGGAGCAAAATGAAAAAGTACCACACGCATCTGGATGCTAAACCCATGGTGATGCCGAAGGTAGTTCTTTCGACGCCTCAGGTGTGCGGCCCGACGTTCGCCGACAGTCCGAATGTGACGCCGATGGAAAGTTCTTCGGCGGAGGGTGTCTGCAACAAGCAGGAGAAGATCACGTTGGATCACGGGGGGGAGAGCGCACCGTTGAGGAGGCTCGAGGAGAGTTTGGATTTCGTCGTGTCTCAGGCCGAGCAGCTGTATTACAATTGCGATTATCAGAGGACGCTCGAGCTGACGGAGAAGATCTTGCGGCAGGATCCGTACCACAGCGATTGTCTCCTGGTGCACATATCGTGCTTGGTCGAACTTAAGAAAAGCAACAGTAAGTTTTGTCGAGTACGAGTATTTTTGTGAAAAAACCTCTTTTTCTGCTTTCTTTAGAATTATTCACGTTGGCGCATAAACTCGTCGATCTTTATCCGGAATTGGCGATTGCCTGGTACGCGGTCGGATGCTACTACTACATAATAAATAAGAGTGATTTGGCGAGAAGGTATCTCGCGAAGGCCACCAGTTTGGACAAGCTCTTCGGACCGGCGTGGCTCGCTTTCGGACATTCCTTCGCCATCGAGAATGAGCACGATCAGGCGATGGCAGCCTACTTCAAGGCTTCTCAACTCATGAAAGGGTAACAAACTTCTTCCTCTTCACTTTTACCACTATTACTTGAGTTACGTGTTTTTTTGCAGATGCCATCTACCGTTGATGTACATAGGTTTAGAATGCGGTCTGACGAATAACGTGCAGCTGGCCGAGAAGTTCTTCCAGCAGGCGAACAGCATCGCCCCGGATGATCCCTTCGTCATCCACGAGATGGGGGTGATCGCCCTTCAGAATAACAAGTACGTAATACGCGAACGAAGCAGCAACGGAACGTAACGAGTGAGAAAAAATAGTTTTTCCGTAGCCGAGGGCCACTTCAACAAAGCGCTGAGCATACTGAACACTAGGAAGTTGACGCCCATTCCGGAGAGATGGGCACCGCTGCACAACAATTTGGGACACGCCCTCCGCAAGCAGAAGAAATACGACGAAGCCCTCGACCATCATCATCAGGTTATAACAACATCACCTTTAACTCTTAACGAATTGTAACGATGTTCATTGTAACTGTAGGCTCTGGTGCTGAATCCGAACAACGCGAGCACTTACTCGGCGATCGCGTTCGTTCACGCCCTCACGAAGAACCTGGACGAATCGGCGGATTGGTTCCATCGGGCTCTCGGTCTGAAACGCGACGACACTTTCAGCTCGACGATGCTGAACTACGTGATAGAGCACATCGCCGAGGATCAGATCGCGTATCCCGGTGCACCGGATTACATACCCGATTACGATGAACCGCAGGAGGCCGCCCTCAATGCGGATGTCGATCAGGAGGCGGAGTCTACGCGCGACGAGGAGGAGCCTACGCAATCGGGAAGCATCAATCAGACGGCGGACATGAGCATGAGCTTAGACATGGATGTGTCCGATTCGACGGCGCTTGCGAAAGATTAAACAATAATCATCATCAACAACAACAATTCAGTTTAAGCGCAACGTTATACGACAGGTTATTCCGATTCATTCAATTGTGTCATTGAGATATTTTAATTTATTTAATTTTGTGTTTAATATATACGTAAACCCTACAGAAATTAACATTCTTATTTCATTCAACATCCAACAGTTTCAGAATATTCAGTAGAGAAGATAAATAAAGTGAAGGAAGAAGGTTAAAGGATTTTTAACATCAAGCCAGACAGTTATTTTTAGAACAGTCTTGCAAAAAAAAAAAGAAAGGCGAAGAAACACAAAAGATATACAAATCAGTTCTTTTCAAGCAAAAACTATGAGCAAACGAAACCTTCTTTGCAAGAAAGATTTCGATTTTAAAATGCAACGATAGAAGGATAAGAACGTTTTCAATGTCAGATGATCGAAATGAACGAAGAAATGCATAATTTTCGTGGAAATCCCCAAATATTGATTTATGAAACGTTTCTGAAAAAAAGACTCGTAAAATTGTCCGGAGATAAAAGACAAATAAACAAGTTGATTCAACATTGTAATTATTCTCTATTGAATCTGTGACTGTTTAAACACACAACGACTTCAGCTGATCTCTAATGTTCGTTTGTTTTGCACATTTGCTCTAAATGATCTCCTCACTAATTTTCACCATTGATCACCAATCCAAGCAGTGACAGATGCACGCGTTGCTTAATCTTCGGTGTTTCTGCCATTACCTTATATGGTCATCAAACTTTTATTATTTTCGAGTCGGCTGGTCTTCTTCGTTTTTTTTTTTTGGTTTCGCGTCTGCAATTGGCGAGTGGCGCTGGTCTTGGGGCGGAGTCTGCGATGCGCGTCCTTCCTCCTCCGGAGTCCGGCAATTTTTCCAGAACCGTTCGAAGACCGGAGCGAACCGCTTCCACGCAAAGAAGACGACGACAAGTTTTAATTGAATAATTGGTTATTGTTGTTGTTGTTGTTGTTGTGGTGTTCTACAAGAAATCGGTGTTGGTGCTGAATTGTTGTTGCATCTGTGGAATGTCGAGTGAGGAAGCCCGGCCCTAGCGACGATCACCATGCCAGCCCTTCGACAACAGGTAATAAACAAAACAAAACCAAACAAATCAAAAAACACACACGTAACTAAGCGACGCGAGCGACGAAGAGGGAAGATAGGTTGCACCGCGTGGTATGTGTGGTAAGAAGGCGTTTATTAGTCTCGCTACAATTAACATACATCCGATTGTGTTGTTATTAAATTTCTTTTTTTATGCAATTTCTTCGTAGGAAAGTAACTGCCACACGCCGTTCCATTTGTTACTTCTTTCTGGTCAGCAATGATGCAACAAGGAGACGGCGATGTTTCGTAGAAAAATTTAAAATAAAATAAGAGACTAAGAGAAAGACAAACAAACCAAAAAAACTTAACGATAAGTCGAAGATAATGTAAACAGACTTAGTGGAGCTCTTTGTTCTCGGCTGGTTCGCAAATTTCTGTTTGTTTTGGGTTTCGAGATGTTTTTGGAAATTATATAAATATATCGGTAATAAAAGGCGATAGTAAGTCGCATTTTATGAGCCCACCGACCATATCCAGTGCAGACTTAATGAGTTTCAGAATTATTCTGCACCAGAATCGGAAAATACCTGTTACCTAGTTACAACTGCAAGTTAACGTTACCCAGGCTGTTACTTAGCAACAGTACAAACAAATTCTATTTTATTATGATAATTGCGTGAGCATGGCAACGATCCATCCATCGGAATTCCCCAATTGAAGATAGGGGAGGCGGCGGCCGTAGTAAATTTGTCCGCGTTTCCGCTTCTTGTTTCGCTTTATTATTTTTTTCTTCAATTTCTGTATGCACGCTCCTTGTATATGATGCGTTTAGTGGCCATTTGGCAGAGGGACAGCTATCGAACCAGACGAGGAAGCGATGGATGGGAGTAGGCCAATTGCGTTTCCAGAAGAAAACAAAGGAAATGAAGGACGACACGACATGTATTTTAGAGAGAATCGTAAACATGTCGCGATATGTTCCAATTCCGGACGATTTAATCTGCTGCAATTGCATCTTAAATTTTCTTTCTTTCAAAACGCAATTCCAATCATTCATTATACAACACACTGTACACGTTCTGATTGGATATCATTTCAGATTACAATCTACGTAACTTGGATCCAATTAATGTAATTTACCTTACAAAATATTGATGATAACAACGCATTTTAATTGTAACAATCAAATTTTAAATTCCAACAGACAGTGACAATTCAAACGCGAAAGTCAATTTGGTTACATAATCCTTCAATTTTTTATTACATTCTCTTCTCAACTTTCCACACCAATTTGATTCATTATTAATACAATTTTTGACTTATTCGTACTGTTTTTTCTTTCTCTCTATACTAGTAATAATAGTAGTGGCATACTACGTTATATTATTACAATAATTACGTTTTATTTCCGCTCAAGGAAAAGCCACAATTACAATAGGAACTTTTATACTTTTTATACATCATTCATTAATGACTTTTGAATTTGAAATGCATTTCCGGTCGATACAAATTATGAATTTAGTCTCATCAAGTTTGTTTTTAAATTTTATAGAATGGTCGTTTTCTGGGACCAGAAGGAGATCTCCAGATGAACCATCAATCGCAACCGATGCTGAACATCTTGCAGAAACACTCGATTAACTCTCTGTTCCAACAACCGTCGCTCTTCAATTTCGATGGTAAGAAATTACTTGTTATTATTAATATCAACGTTTGGAGATGGTCAAAATAACGCGCGCACACACACACAATGTGGACGATAAAAAAGTTTCAAATTTGTAATAGAAATGGAATTTCGTTTGCGCAACGTAAAAGAGAAGTGTAACATTTTTTGAAGCGCATCGCACGTTACGTAAATNTGTTGGTGTTGCTTTGATTCTAATTTGAAATGCAGACATGTAACGTGTGTTGCGTAACGACGTGCGATGCGATTGGCTGTCGCGTGCACGATTTGAATTTGAATTGTTTAATGTTTCTGTGATTGAAACATTGAAAAATTCGTTGCAAATGTGTGCGAACAATGAAGTTTCGGTCTGTGCACGGGAGATAAGAGGTCTGGAAAGAAGTTGATGGGGAAAAAAAGCTGAGCAAAAAGTATTGAAGGTTGAAGAAAAAACAAAAAACAAAAAAATGGAGATGCATGCACACACACACACTGCAAAACAAAACAAAAAAAAGTGAGGAGACGCGATCGGATTGGTTGCCGGGGTGCGAAACAGTCGCCACGTCGCCATTATTGAAATAAACGTGAACCGGACGGACGCGACTTAGCGCACTTTTGACTTAACCACTTCTTGTGCGCGAACGAACGGAAGTACCGCGAGGAAAGTTGGAGAAGATTAGAAGAAGGCAGAAGGCTCTCAACTTTTTCATATAAACCGATTTTGGAGGAATTCCGCTGGAAGGAATAGATAGAGGCGAAGCTGAAAGTTGTGGTGAAGGAGGGAGGCTGAAACAAAACCGAAGCAGAACAGTGATCGTTTTTTTTTTCTCTCTCTCTCTCGCATTTCTTCTCGTTCATTCTCTTTCGCTCTCGTTAACAGTAAAGGAAGAGAAGTGTGTGTGTTGTGTGCGGCGAGCGCGCGTTATTTTGTATAACATTCTCACAACGTCCGAAAGAGGAGAAGTAGAAGAATAAGGTGGAAAGAATGGCCGGTGAAACGATGTCCATTTCAGATCTGCTGGGTCTCAACTCGCCACGGGGTCTCCTCGGCAGTTCCTTCGGGAGCAGCTCTTCGAGCCTCTGCACCCCGCCAGCCGCAACGGCCAATTTCCAGGTTAGTTTCACCCTGAAAATATAAAACGTTTTTACTTTATTTGAGTTTATTCAAAAAAAAAAATACATATTCTCCAGATCCGCCATTTTCGGTACGTGTGCTATCGCAAAAAAAAACAAATTTCACGCGTCCTTTTTTTGCTATCTAGCACACTTCGCTATTTTTTTTGTTGTTGTTCATCATTCAAAAATTCGAATTCGCTTCCAACTTCGCGCCGCTATGTTGGTTGCCTATTGTACACAATTTAAAATTTTTGTATTATTCTCTTTTTGCAGATGAAGAACGGCGATAACAAGTTACTCAACTTCGCTTCGGTCACTTCCGGATCGATGAAGAACAACGGTCCGCTGAGCGTCGGTTCGTCTACGGGCTCCGCACCTCCGAACTTCTATCAGCGAGGAATCTTGAGGAGCACCTCTCTGAGGTTCGTGCGATCCTCACCATTCTCCCTCCTACACGTAGAATATTTAATTCACGATTCGCTACATTGTTTGGTTTTTGAATTTAGCGACTGCAGCGGAAGCAACAGTCCGGCCGTCTTGGATCAGCCACTTTTGAACACGAATTCTCGCTCGAATTCGCCTACAGAATCAGATAACAGTGCCATATCTGGAGCTAATGGCAGCCTCACCGAAATTTTGGTACATATATACATATGCTGAATGCGAATTGCATTTAATTTTATTTCGTTTTTTTTTGTTTCTTTACAGAATTCATTGACTTTGAATGAAGCGTTCGGCTGCAATTGCCTGAACGCGAACGATTTGCGCGACAAAATCGACTTGAACAACTTGCAGAACCTGCAGGCCCTGCAGGCTTTCAAATATTTGCAGCAGCCCCCCGCGTTGCTGAACACGCTGCTCAATCCCACATGCTCCTACAACACATCTCAATTGTCTGATAGATGGGAAAGGAATAACGGTCTAGGTATTGTACCGCTGCAAGACAATTTGCACCTGGACAGGGCCGCTCGCTTCCACCGGTCCGCGGCGGCCGTGTGCGACGCAACTTGTACCTGGAGCGGCGTACTACCGGTGCGCACGTCCAAGCCTATCGGTTACTCAAGTAAGGTGTTTTTGGGTGGAGTACCATGGGACGTGTCCGAGCAAATGCTGGTGCAGACCTTCAAGCAGTTCGGCCAGATCCGCGTCGAGTGGCCGGGAAAGGACAAGCAGGCGTCGCAACCGAAGGGATACGTCTACATCATCTTCGAGTCGGAGAAAAACGTTAAGGCGCTGCTGCAGGAATGCACCAAGGAGTTCCCGAACAGTGGAAATTGGTACTACAAGATCTCCTCCAAACGCATGAAGGCCAAAGAAGTACGATTAGCACAGAGCAAAAGTAGTAACTCTATTCAACTTACATGTTGTTGTTGTTGTTGTTCTCTCCGAGCAGGTTCAGGTCATCCCCTGGATTCTGAACGACTCCAATTACACCAAGTGCACATCGCAGAAACTGGATGCCAGCAAGACGGTCTTTGTTGGCGCTCTGCATGGAATGTTGAACGCGGAAGGGTTAGCTAAAATCATGAACGATCTTTTCGAAGGCGTCATTTATGCAGGTACATATTTCAAATTTACCCATCTTTCGAGTTGTGATCTAATGCTGATTCTCTTGTAGGAATCGATACCGACAAGTACAAATATCCGATCGGGTCTGGTCGTGTGACATTCAACAATCCACGCTCGTACATGAGGGCCGTTGCAGCAGCCTTCATCGAGATCAAAACTGCAAAATTCACCAAGAAGGTAATAAAAACACTATTCTGATGTGTGTGGTCAAATTGTTGCTGACCATTTCCGTATTCTACTCTCTCAGGTGCAGATCGATCCCTATCTGGAGGACACCCTCTGTTCCGTGTGCGCTGTCCAGCAAGGACCCTATTTCTGCCGCGAGATAAGCTGCTTCCAGTACTTCTGCCGCCTGTGCTGGCAGTGGCAACACAACGGTGATCTTCGTCACCACAAACCGATGATGCGCAACTCGAAGAACAGCACCATCATGGGCCTAGGCAACGTGACCCTAAACTAACCAACAAGTATGCCTAACACAATTGATTAACTATCTCTCACTACTATTTCTCTTATCAAATTTACTACATAGTGTTTAACTGTTTTGTGAGAGTTTATTATGTATTGCATATGTATAGGCATACGCAAGCCTCGTATGTGTATATATAGATACATATAATTTAAACGAGATATTTCAAAAACGACGCGACACCTTCGACTTCGAACCGTCGTTCGTGACAGGGTGTCGTCATTCTAACGAATTTTAACTCAGCTTCTTACTACGCTTCTGCCGAACGAGCGTAGCGCTTCTGAAAGTTCCTAACGAAAAACAAACAAACAAACAATACGAAACAAGTAGACGAGGAGACTTAATATGTAAAATAGAATCCATCAATCTGCAACGCCCCTAATCCTCCTCTGATGACGATTGGTGAGAAAGGGGCGTTACTTCCTCCTCTCAGACTGTTGTTCGCTTGTTCTCGATTTGTTTTACGTAAACGTTTTTTTCTTTGATTACCCACAAAGTTGGAACAGTTTCCATTATCATAGGTGAAGAAGTAGGAAAAAAAAATAAGCTATTATTATTATTAATATTAATATGTGTTTTTATCTCTATATTACTTCGCTTTCAATTTCCGGACGTTTTCGCCGCCAAACCTCCCCCCCCCTCTAGAAGAGGTGGGCAGCAGCGTGCGTGTCCGGATGAACGCGAACCGCGAGTCACGGAAATTTCATAATATATTTATATTATTATTATAACTAGGTGTTAGTTTTAAGTGTTGATATTTAAAGAAACCGGAAAAAAAAGCAAAAAAAAAATAATAATATGGAAAAAAAGTTTGGAAAATATTTTAATTACTTAATAATTGTTGCTGATGGATATTTTTTGGGTAAATTTTTTTTATACGCTATTTTTAAGATTTCTTTTACAATACAGTCTCCGCGCGAAACTGTATATTTGTATTCGGTTATTATTATTATATACATATAAAAAAAAATATTATTGAAGAAAAACGGTATGAAAATTTTGGTAGAAGATGCAAAAAAAAAGAGAACAATACTAACGTAAGAAATTCACTGTTGATGATCAGGCTACGGTTTAATGGTTCAAAGATTTTTCGGTACCTGATTTATATTTTGTTTTAATTTTTTTTGTTGTACTTTTTCTTTCTTTCTTTGTCGCGCCCATTATAATGATGATGATGATAACAACTACACATGATTGGCGCTGCTATGTATGTATGTATTTCGGCATATACATATATATATATGAAAAAGTTGATTAAGAAGGAGAAGAGGAAGGAAAGCGAACAAAAAATATATTAATAATAAACGGTTTTCAAAAATTTTAAAAATTACAAAAAAAAAAAATAATAATATTATGTAAGAGGTATTACTTACTACTTGTATGTTTTTTCTTTCGCCTTCGTTTCGTTTACTTTTGATTATTATATTCTTTTATATAAGTTCTATCCTTGATATTATAATTAAAAAAATAATGTTGATTATTATTACTACATGCATCATTTCGTCGCTCTATAATATCCTTTCGATCTCTGTTTCTAGAAAGACACGAAAGAAGTGTGTGCATTTAAAAAAATGAAATAATGAAACTCCCCCAACCATCCTTCTCTACAGATAGATCACGCCCATTCCATCGTTTTTCATTTAGTTTTAGTTTACATTTTTTTAAGTTGCGTTCCATTTTATAAGACTGTGACACCACCCATTATGTGTAACAGACCACACCTCTTACCGTTTGTTTTATCCTGATAGTTTTAATATACTCTCCTCTTTGTCTCTCTGTGTCAAGTGATCATAAAAAGAATGAGAGATCATCAGCCAAGTTACCATTGATTTCTTTTTTATCGTCACTTGAAGATGTTGATAATGTTGTTACGTGTCACGTATTGCTGCTGTTGTTGTTGTTGATGATGATCGGGCTTTTTCGGAAATGTGCTGCCTCGATCGGTCGACGCGAATTTTTAAACACGAGGCCAAATGATGATTGTGACGGATAGGTTTTAACGGATACGATCGATCGTTTTTAACAAATCGCGTGATTTCGTTTTATTAATGCAATTTCCGAAACATTCGCAGCGACGGCAGCAAACACGCAAAACACGTTACCTTTTGTTGTTTAGATTTAGATAGTTGTGAAATGTTTTTATTGTTTTTTATATGTTTGTATGCACAATGTTGTTGCAAGTGCCGTTCCCAGAATTTAAGCTCCGCCCCCACTCTCTCGGGGGCCACGCCTCTCGTTGCCGAGAGCAACCGATGTGGTGCGTGGTTACCCGAGGCTGGTTGGTCGGTTCGCTTTTCAAATAATAAACTTTTTGTTTTTATTCCCTTAGCGTTTCTCTTTAATCGAATTAGATAATAAAATAATGTTAATAATAATAATAACAATACGTTGTTGTTGCTTTTTTTGAGGACGACGAGTAGAAAAATAGTTGTTTCCATTTATTATTATTATTACTATTATTATTGTTGTTACTGTTTCATTTGCCTTTTCGCGAACAGCTGGTAGAGGCCCAAGAATGAAGAGGCGGAGGCGATGAGCCCCACCTGCCAGTTGTTCAGCTTCTCTCCCCACAGGTAACCTTTCGGCAACGTGTTTATGGCGTGCACCAGATCGAGCGACAGGCGAATGCAGGTGAGGAACTCGAACTTTTGATTCAGCAGCAACTTCTCCAGCGTTTCCCTAATATTCAAAAATATTCAAATTAGTTGGTTGCAAAAAAAAAAGGTAATTATAAAAGTCTCGCCTTTTATCTGCGACCGATCCAATGCAGTTCTTGTGCTTCTCCAAGACGGCGACGTACCTCAAATTTCTACAAAATAAAGAAATTATAATCAAATACTTAATAATAATAATACTAATATAGACCTCATTAGGCTAAAATAGATGGAGGCAACCCAGAAAACAGAACTCGCCGTATCCCAAGCCCCACCATTGTTCCCATCGATGAGCTTGTGCTCCAGCAGCCAGCTCATCTTCTCGATTGGATAATAGATTTGGTCGATGACGTTCGTGACCACCCCCAATGAAGCCATCAACTTGTCAGGCTCCTCCCCGCCCAATCCGTACTCCAAATTGTACTTGAGCATTGGCAAATCGTCGAGCAGCCTCAGGACGGCCCTCGTCCCAGACATCTTCGAGCTGAACGCCAGCAACCTTTTGGCGACCACCTCGTTCCCTGCCAAACCGCCGATCAGCTTCGTGCTATAACATAACGTCCTTAAAAACTGCATCGATTCAAGAACAAACGAAAAAAAAGAAAAAAGATTAATTGCAACTTTGATGATGATGATAATGTTGTTGTTACCTTGTCCCTGCCCTTGTACGTCTCCAACACTGCACAAATCTCATCCAACATCTTGAAAGCCATCTTCAGCTTAATTGTCTTGTCTTTTCACCAGCAAACAGCATGGAATCTCACACGTCACATATCATAACCTCGGGCAGCGTTCGAATCTATTGGATTAGAAAGTTTTTTTTCGTGTAGTTTACATTAATGAGGAGAGAGAATTTCAATAATTTATATCTAATGCAAGGTTATGTTGTTATTGTTACCTGCACTTGACAGCTCTGACTATATAATGTGGATAGTTGCGATTGTCGACACACACTTGCACAATCGTACTTTGATTCCATGATTACGTCGATAATGAATTGATAATCGATTGATTATATTTATATACACGTTCAATTACAAGCGTGAAATTGGATTAATCTTAGCAAACAAAAGCAAGAGCAAGACCGGCCCCCGATGATCTAACCAATAAAAAGTTGTAGATTGCAGCCAACTTCGGGTCGGTGCAATCAAGGTTATGTCATGACCGTTTTTGACGATGATCGGATGAGAATTTATTAGCGCAGAGAAAACAGGGAGAAATAATAATTATACACACATAAAAATAAGAGATAGATGTGCGTTTTCGAGATCGTCGGTCAGTATACAAACTTCCTTCCTTAGTCCTTTTCCTCTTGACAATTCAATTTTCATTTGTTGCTTTTAGGTTATATTTAAGAGAGAGTAGAGATACTTGAAGATTGCGAAATAAAATATGTTCAAGATCAGTAGGGCCTTGATAAGGGTCTCGAAGAGTAGTGGCGTGTTCAACAGGTTGACCTACTCGACGGCTTCGGCGGAACTGAAAAATGCAGAAACAAATCGTGTCAGCAGGTCGAGCACGAACAACATCGTCGCCGCTGCGTTCGCCTCCTTGAACATGGAGCCCCAAACTTCTGCATCCGACATCAAGACACCCTTCACCGATGGCAAGATCGAGAAGGCGAAAACCGTCGACGAACTTCTCAGCGTATCGAACGGGA
>NW_017095894.1:16294-41328 GCF_001412225.1 Nicrophorus vespilloides
AACAAGATAAAGTTATCCGATTTCGAGAGTGATCCCAGATTCATTAGACTGTGCAAAGTGCTGACGAAGCCGTCGGGGGTGGCCGCATCGTCGTCGTCGGCGGCGGCGGCGGCTGGTAAAAACGTACGCCTCAATTTGGTGCAACGCAGCGAGGATCTTTCCACTATTATGAACGTTACAGCGGACGACGAAGCTGCTAAATTGGTTGCCAGTATTACGCTACCGCAAATGGTCAAGGTGAATATCAAGGAATGTTTTCATATCTGTTTGTTTAATTATCATTGTGTTTAGGTGATGCAAACTTTGGCTAGCAAGAAACGACGATCCACCACTTTGCTGAGATCGCTCTCGTACAACATCACCTGCTGCAAAGACACGTTGAACCTGAAGCAGTGCAGCGATTTGCTGTTCAGCATGTGCGTACTGAATTTCCCCGATGAGAATCTGCTGACGAGAATCGGCGCTGATATTATCAAAGGTTTGAATGAGGATTTCAGGAAGAGCGCCGTAATCGGTTCAATCGTCACCAGCATAGGACTGTTGAAGTACAAAGAAACAGGTAATAAACGTTTCGCTTCGATCGTAATCGTAATAATAATAATGCATATTTTAGATGGTCTATTGGATTCTCTGTGCAATTGGATGATGACCAATCAAGAGTTGATGAGGCCGCCGGATGGATTCGCACTGTTCCTCACCATGGCCGTCCTCGACTCGAAACCTAGCAACGCCGAAGAATTGTTTGACGTGAGTGACGATCAACCAAACATTCGCAATAATTACTTAATTGATTTTATTTTTTCGTACAGAAATTGATTCCGCAATTGACGACGATCGAAGCGCCGAAACCTTCCGTCTGGTTGGACTTTGTGTGGTCGCTGGTTCTTCTGAAGAAAGCCACGCACGAGCACATCTCTAGCGTCCTATCCGATTCATTCATATCCGAAGTTCAAAGTAATGTAGAAACTGTGATTTTATATCTGCATTTGCTTCAAAATTATTATCTACAGATGAGAAGAGCCTTTCGAAATCCAGCGAGATGAAGCTGCTCAATATCAATGCGGCGGCGAAGACGCTTTCGTCAGAGTACGCGGGACCGTGCATTCCCGACGATTCGGATCTCCTAAAAGTGGAGCCGCCTCGTTCGAAAGATAAGGATGCGCTCGTTAATTCGATGCTCGATTCGCTGAAGAGTCTCGTCCAGTCCGAGAACTACATCAGATCGAACGTGAACACCGGAATGGGTTTTTACATCGGTATTCACAAACAAACATTCGTTATTTAGTCGCGCTCGATTCATCATCGTTTAAATTTGCAGATGCCGAATGTGTGATCGATAAAAAGTGTAATCCAGTTTCCTTCGATAAATACGAGAAGAGTCCCGAAGATTATACCAAGTAAGAAACTGATATTATCTCCTTTTGTTGTTGATCGATTGATTGTTGTTTCTGTTTTGGTAAAGGGTCGCCTTCCTCGCCGACGATTACAACGACATGTGTCGCGGCCGCGTCGAGTTGACGGGCGTGAACGTGCTTGCAGGAAGACTGTTGGAGTCGAAGGGTTATCGCATCATCCACGTGCCGCACAGCGAATACAAAATCAGGGATAAACTGGTGAACCGGGTCCAATGTCTGGAGGCCAAAATCAAAGCGCTGCAGCAACACCACTAGTCGATCAGAACAACAACAACTTGTATTGTATTCTTTTCTATGATCTACGATGATTTTGTCTTTTCGATCCAGACCGTCGATAGCGTGATTAAAAAAAAAAACCTCTTAGCGCATCTTTCAAAGAAACATTTCAAGGAGAGGCGAGAGCTATTTATTATTATTACTGTTTACCTGTTGATAATAAAAGTTAATTTACAACAACATCAACTAATTCCTGCATGCCGCCGAGTTTGTCGTCTAGATCAACATTCTAAACTGAGCTATTTATCATTATCATCTATTTATCATCATCATCATACATGCATGCATAAATATCTCTATATGTATATATATATATATAAAAATAATGAGAGAGAGAGAGAAACAAACATAGTTTGTTTACTTGAAATATGGCGGTCTGTGGGGCGGCGGGAGGTTCGGATTTGGATTCGGGGGGTTTGCGTAGAATCCCGAAGCGGCCGCGTTCGGTGGCGGAATCGGTGGAAATCCCGGGGGATATGTGGGAAAGACCATGGGCGGAGGCGGACCGGACATGTGCGGCGGTCCAGGGGGCGGGGCGATGTGCGTGGGCGCCGGATACGGATAGGGCGGTAACGTGTTGTACGGATAGGGCGGAGCGTCCGGCGGCATCGCGGGTTGTTGTTGCTGCTGCTTCATCGCACACGTGAGCTGTGACGCCACCGTCGTCGACGAATCGACGTCCATCTTTTCCTGCCCGTTGCTCGTCACCAACCCCTTGATGGGAGTGTGCGAACCCTGCGCCGCCCTCGGCGCCAACGGCGGACTTTCCGGCGCCGTCGACGATGACGACTGATACAGATCGAGCACCTGGTGACAGATATCCTCGAGCAGATCCATGGTCACGTCCTCCACGAACATGTCCCACCATCTGAGATGCTTCGAGGTGCGCCCGATCCAATCAACGACCTCGAACTGACTCAACTTACATGCCAAATACATCAGAGCGACGGCGATGATCTCCGGTTCCCATTGCAGAGCCAGCGTCGTGCAAAGACTGTCATTGACGAACGTCCAAGCCATCTGCACCATCTTCTGCAGCTTTGTCTTATCTCCCTTCAAGCACTTTGCATACTTCAGCAGATAATAGTACGGATGCTCCACTTGCAAGTCAAACTTGATGGTCTGCAGCAGGATTCTCTCCAGCGTCATCACCTCCTCCTTGGGGTCTTCCCCGAACGTCTGGAATTTCTGGTCAGAGAGAAGACTCTTTGCAGTCTTGATGATATCTTTGCATTTCTTCGGAGTCTCCTCCACTTTCCCGGCAAGGAACAGACAGCAGCATGCTGTCACGTATCTTGGGAACTGTCTGAAGGAATGAAACATGTAGAAGCGATGGAAGTAGATCATCCCAGTTGCCATTGTGTTGTATCCCAGATCCATTTTCGATCCAGTCTCCTTGATGAATCTGGCACCTGTTTTAGCATTTCGTTTGTTTAGAAAACTAACCTCTCGTAAGAATATCGATCGAAAACGCTCACCTTCCTTCCTGTATCTCATCTCAGTTTCGTAACTGATTCCGTCCAGTTTCGAAGGAGTATTCCGCAACTCCTTCTTGTCGTAATACCAGCAAGGCATGATCTGATGTTTCGCGCACAACAACAACAACAACAACTGTAGTAAACTCTGGAAATTGTTCAGAAACAATTTACATTGACCGCCATATTACAAGTTAAATCAGCTGATGAAACAAATCACTATTGATTGTTTGAATTGAAAAAATAACCTTGGCTTTTGATATATATAGGCACTTTTATTACTGAAATGTTGGTACAACTGCTAGATTGCAACAAAATTCGAAATTGAACACAGCGAGCGAGATGAATCTGGCTGATGAATTGCACAGATTGAACGAAGAATCAAAGGCCAGAAAATTGGAGCACGACGAGTACGTGTATCTTATATCATCTGGCATTGAAACTAAGGGACTTTTGAAGGAAGCGGAAGAGATGAATCGGTGCGATTCTGAGAAAGTCAAAAGTCTGAGAGCTGAAGTTGCCGAGTTGAGTGTAAACTGTTGCATCGCAGAAACGTCATTGAAAGGCTACAAAGATAAAGTACTATCACAGTCAATTGAGATTAACGAGAAGACAAAGACATTGGAGATGCTGCAAATTGAGTACGGAAATGATATGGAAAAGTTCATCATCGCTGCTTCACCCACTTCACCAGTCAATTCAAAACAGTCGCAGTCCGGTTCCGATTCGAAGGACGAAAAGGAGATTGCGTATTTGGAAGGGAAAATCGATGCGTTGCAATTATACATTCGAGCTGCGGAAAGCGGGTTGCAGCAATTGCGAGCCCTTCTCAATTGTTAATTTTTGTCAAGTTTATTAAACTGCTTTCAGCGACAAACTTCACGTTGTTGTTTTCCTCAAACACATGTCAAATCAGATAGCTTAACCTAAAATATAGTGCAACAGCAGCAGCAGTAGCAGAAGATGGTCGATTTACCTGGATTCGCAGATCCAAATTCTGTGGACGAGGTGGACAGGGCGCAGTACGATGAGGTCAAGAAGAAGGCGTCGAAAAAGTCGGGCGGCTTCCAGTCGATGGGACTGGATTTCAACGTGCTGAGAGCGGTCAAGACGAGAGGATACAAAATCCCAACGCCGATCCAGAGGAAGACGATTCCACTCGTCTTGGAGGGTAGAGATGTTGTTGCCATGGCGAGGACGGGCAGCGGTAAGACCGCCTGCTTCCTGTTGCCCATGTTCGAGAAGCTGAAAGTGAGAAGTGCTGTGAACGGTGTGAGAGCAGTCATCCTCTCACCTACAAGAGAGTTGGCGCTGCAGACGCTGAAATTCATCAGGGATTTGGGCAAATTCACTGACCTCAGAGCTGCCGTCATCCTCGGAGGTGATTCCATGGAGCAGCAGTTCTCAGTTATCCACGGCAATCCTGACATCATTGTGGCGACGCCAGGAAGATTCCTTCATGTCTGCGTTGAAATGGACCTGAAATTGTCCAGTGTGCAGTACATTGTCTTCGACGAAGCTGACAGGCTGTTTGAGATGGGTTTCGGGGAGCAGTTGAATGAAATTGTCAAGAGACTGCCTGATACAAGGCAAACTCTGCTGTTCTCAGCCACATTACCCAAAGTCCTTGTCGAGTTCTCCAAGGCAGGTTTGACGGATCCCGTCCTAATTCGGTAATTATACAAACAAACAACATTAATCACATACAATTGGTTTTACTCTCTTTTGCTTACAGTTTGGACGTGGAATCAAAACTACCGGACACTCTGCAATTGTATTACATTAGCGTCAGATCCGAGGAGAAGATGGCTGCACTTTTGGTGCTCCTCATGAATCACATCGAAGCTAATCAGCAGACGGTCGTCTTTGCAGCAACTAAACATCATGTGGCTTACATCAGTGAGGTGAGTGTATCAACATCATTGAATGCATTTGATTATTTACAATTTTGAATTTGAAGATTTTAGATTTCGTCGGCATAAGCAACACCATGATCTTTTCCAATTTGGACGCTTCCGCCAGGAAGATCAATGCAGCCAAATTTACTGCGAAGAAAGTCGACGTACTTGTGGTGACGGACGTCGCGGCGCGCGGTATCGACATCCCCGAATTGGATAACGTTATCAATTACAATTTCCCAGCAAAATCCAAGTTGTTTGTGCACAGAGTTGGTGCGTATACGTTTAATTGGGAATGTAAGTAATTAAAGTTTTTAATCTTGTTTCTTTCTTACAACAGGTCGTTGCGCCAGAGCAGGTCGGTCCGGTACTGCCTACTCTCTGGTCGGTCCCGACGAGTACGCGTACTTGGTGGATCTTCAGCTATTCTTGGGAAGACCATTGGAATTGGTGAGTCCGACGAAACCGAACGGAAATGTCGGACGCATCCCGCAGACCCTTCTGGAAGAGCAACTGACCACCCTGCTGAATCTGCACAAGGATCACAACGATCTGGAGGGAACGAAACAGGTTGCCACGAACGGTTACATGCAGTATCTGAGGAGCAGACCGAACGCGTCCACAGACAGCAACAAGAAGGTGAAGGAGATGTCGTTCGGCACGTGCGGTATTCATCCGATCTTCATGACGACCGTCGACGGAGTCGCGGAAACGAAGAAGGAAAGTCTGCTGGAGCAGATGAAGGCGTACAGGCCGCGCGGCACGATCTTCGAGGTGGCCGACAAGAAGAACACGCAGGAGAGCGCCATCATGAGGCAGAAGAGATCCGAGCACAACAATCTGATCGAAAATTACCACAAGAAGGCGGAGAAGAGGAAAGCCGACGAGGCGGAAGGTGAAATGCTCGTCGTCAATTCGCTGCAGAAGAGCGACAATGCGGAGATCGAGGGCGCCTTCAGCGAGGTCATTTTACCCAAGAAACGCAAGATCGACGATCTGTACAAGAAGAAGAAAGCCAAGAAGCCTATAATCAAGGACGAGAATTACATACCGTACGCACCGAGCGACAGGCACACCGAAGAAGGGTAAGTTGGAAATGTTATTTATAAATTGAGTGAATGTAAATTGTATATTGTTATTAGATTGGTGGTGAATAATTTCCAAAAGGAGGCGAGCAAAGCGCAAATGGATTTGACCGGTGACAGCGATGAAGCGATGAAATTTGCCAGGCAAAAGAAGGTGTGGGACAGGAAAACCAAGAAGATGGTCACAATTGATCCGGTAAATAAATAAATACACTCGACGATAGAGAGCGAGCAGACAATAATTGTAACTATAATTTTACAGCACGCGAATGGACGTAAAATCAAAACTGAACACGGAGCTTGGATTCCGGCCTCGTTCAAAAGTAATCGCTACGCGGATTGGAAGGAGAGGAACAAAATCGAGCAGACGGCAAATTCCGATGACAACGACGATGATGACGATGCTGCAGATGGTGGTGGCAAGAAGGGCAAAAAGGCACCGAAGAAAACCGATTTCTTGAGCGGTCGACCGAATACGCATTGGGCGAGACACAACGAAAAGGTGAAAATCAAGAAGAGAAGATCGGAACTGAAGAGCACCGATCAGATCCTGAAGGAGCGACAGCTGATGGAAAGGAAACGGGCAAAGTCGAAGCCCAAGAAGTATCGAAACAAGGGCGGCGGAAATAACAAGAAAATTAATTTCAAGGGAAAACGGAAATAGATTGGCGAATAGAAGGTGGTATTGATGAGGAGAATTAACAACTAATAATATATGTAAGAATTTCGATTAAAATTGTTTTCTAGGAAATATATTCATAGACATTTAAAAACAACACTTTTTATCTATCTCCTATCAACGTACTTTCTATCTTTCTTCCTTCTTTTATATAACAAAAAAAATATATAATAATAATATAGGTTGTATATCGTAATTACGAGATAAAAATTGTACATAACAAAAAAAAACTAGTCGAGTGTAAGTCGGTGTGTGTGTGGTGTGGAGTTTGCCATTTATTCTATTCGCTCTTGGCGCCGCCGCCCCCACTGCAAAGTTTAATAACAAATTTATAAAATTTGCATCACATAAAAATAATAACAAATAGTTTGCAAATTTCGTTAGGGGGCTAGGCTGTTGGTAGGTGTTGTATTTCCTCTCTATTTCTATTCACTACTAGTACATATATGCATTGTTTCTCATTCACTACTATTTAGTACTACTACTGACTCTTCCGATATATTATATACATTTAGATAAGAGAAGGGGAGGCGCGCTTGGTGGAATGGGCGGGGTTTGCACTGGTAATAATAAATGGTGCCCCGCCTCTCATCCCAATCAGCAACTCCTCCTCCATACGCTCCCTTGCTTGTTCGGCCACAACAGAAAACAACGTAAGAAACTAAATTTATTTAAAAAAAAACAAAAAAAAAATAGCAGTAAATGTAACCAGTCTGTTCGGTAATTTAACCATACCATTATTTTATAGGCTCACGCGCACACTTTTTTTAATTCTTGTCCTCCTTCTTCTCTTTGGGCGGTTCCTCCGTCGTCGTCTGTTCGCCGCTCGCGTTTCCGCTGCTCTCCCTGTCTGCTGCCATCTATTATTTCAATTGGGAACGGAGTGGGAAAAAATACAAATATTAGTTTCATTGATTGTAATTAATCAGATTAGATCTCACCTTCTTGTAGGCCATCTCGAAGAGTTTCAGGGAGGATTGTTGCAGCGTGCTGATGCTCTTGCGAATCTCCTCAGGGTCCATCTCGTCCTTCTTGGCGAGCATCTCACGCACCTTGGCGATCTCTTCCTTCAACTTCTCGCATTCCTCCTTGGGCAATTGATCCTTGTACTCGTCCATCTTGGTCTCGGTGTCGTGGACGATACCCTCCGCCTGGTTGACGGCCTCGACGCGGTCCTTCTTTACCTTATCGGCTTGGGCGTACTGCTCGGCGTTCTTGACCATGTTCTCGATTTCGTCCTTGCTCAGACCACCGGACGATTGGATGACGATCTGTTGTTCCTTGCCGGTTCCCTTGTCCCTGGCGGAGACGTGCACGATGCCGTTGGCGTCGATGTCGAACGTCACCTCGATCTGGGGCACTCCCCTAGGCGCTGGTGGCATACCGACCAATGTGAACTGTCCCAGCAGCTTGTTGTCGGCTGCCATCTCGCGCTCTCCCTGGTGAACCTTGATCTCCACCTGGGTCTGACCGTCGGCGGCGGTCGAGAACACCTGACTCTTCTTGGTCGGGATGGTGGTGTTCCTGCCGATGAGCCTGGTGAAGACTCCACCCAAGGTCTCGATACCGAGCGACAACGGGGTCACGTCCAAAAGGAGGACGTCGGTGACGTCTCCGGCGAGTACGCCACCTTGGACGGCAGCTCCGACGGCGACAGCCTCATCGGGGTTGACGGCGCGACTCGGTTGCTTGCCGAAGACCTCCTGCACGGTCGACTGTACCTTGGGCATGCGGCTCATACCACCGACCAAGAGGACCTCTCCGACCTCGGACTTGGCGACTTCGGCGTCCTTGAGCGCTTTCTGGCAGGGCGAGATGGTGCGTTTGATCAGATCGCCGACGAGACTCTCGAACTTGGCGCGACTCAGTTTCAGGTTCATGTGCTTCGGTCCGGATGCGTCCATCGTCAGGTACGGCAGGTTGACATCGGTTTGCAGGGAGGACGAGAGTTCGATCTTTGCCTTCTCGCTGGCCTCCTTCAAACGCTGCATGGCCATCGGGTCCTTGGTGACGTCCAATCCTTGCTCCTTCTTGAACTCGGAAACCAGATGGTTGACGAGCACGTTGTCAAAGTCTTCGCCTCCCAAGAACGTGTCTCCGTTGGTCGACTTGACCTCGAAGACTCCCTTCTGAATCTCGAGGATGGAAATATCGAAAGTTCCACCGCCCAAATCGTAAACCGCGATACTGAAAAATGACACAAAAACGTTATAGTCGTTATATTTGTGGTCGTCAGTGTTGTTCTTACATTTTATCTTCGGTTTTGTCCATGCCGTAGGCGAGGGCGGCAGCGGTCGGTTCGTTGATCACTCTCAGCACGTTCAGACCGGAGATCTGTCCGGCATCCTTGGTGGCCTGACGTTGGGAATCGTTGAAGTAGGCTGGCACCGTCACGACGGCGTTCTTCACCTTTACGTTGAGATATTGCTCGGCCGTCTCCTTCATCTTGATGAGCACGAACGCTCCGATCTGACTGGGCGAGTACATCTTTCCGTCGGTTGCCTGCACCCAGGCATCTCCGTTGGAAGCGCGCACGATCTTGTACGAGATGTTGTCCATGTCCTTCTTGATCTCGGCATCATCGAAGCGTCTGCCGATCAGACGTTTCGTGGCATAGAAGGTGTTCGAAGAGTTGGTAACCGCTTGACGCTTGGCCGGCATACCGACCAGACGTTCTCCGTCCTTGCTGAACGCCACGATGGACGGGGTCGTCCTGGAGCCCTCAGAGTTCTCGATGACTTTCGCCTGTTTGCCTTCCATGACGGCCACGCAAGAATTCGTCGTTCCCAAATCGATACCGATGACGGCACCCTTGACACCCTCCGACCTGCAAAATTCATCATCTTATTAGAATTCAAAAAGTTCAACAACACCACCCCCTTTTTTTAAAGTAAATTAGGTGGTGGTGAAGACAAGTGACAACTTACTTGAATCTGATTTGTTCATATTTAGCGTTGGCGGCGTACACAGAAGAGTTGGCCTGGAACGAGAAACAAAAGTTAACACTAATTGAAAAGTGTGATGCAACTCGCGACGCAAAATGGTCGGACATCGGGCCATCGGGCATAACCTAACATTTGTCGCCGCGTTTCCAATCGGAATTCCAATTGGAAACTTCTCGATTGATGGAGAGATGAGAGGAAAATGATTTAACGTTACGTAACAGCAACATGATCAATGTGGGGAAAATGAACGACGACACTCACGTTTTTCATCAATTGCGAAAAGTTTCTGTTTCCCACTTTGGAGCAGTCCAATGCCTTGCGGCTGAGTACACGTGCGGCGGACAACATCTTCCTATTTGCTTCCTACTTCTTGTATATTGTGTATAATATCTATAAACCCGATTTATTTCCTTTTCGACACTGCAACGAAAACAACGTTTCTCTCTGCTCTGCTCTGATCGCTTCTGATTTCGGCGCGGCTCCTTCCTTCACGTGCTGCCAATGGAATGAATAGAAATGTAAACGGCGCCGACGATCTTGGCCTAACGTTCGACAGAGACGGAAACTGATTCTAGAATATTCCCCGATCAGTGGATTTCCAAATGCCAACCTACACGACGTTAACCATCCGATCAAAGGCGATTACGACAACGATTATCTCTGGAAAGAGGTCGAGAGGACGAATCCCATTGAATCCCATTCAAGATCGTGCGGTAAGTTGGAATCCTGCAATAATGTTGCAGGATTATCGTAAAATTACGACCAGGGGAATCTCCGTTACCAACGGATTTGAATGTCGAGCACATTTCAAGTTCATTTCCTATAGAATCATTGCCTAAAATTAAACATCCCCAATCACGTTGATAATACGGACACGCACGGACTTTCAAGTAATGTGATTACATAAAGATGTTAGGTATTGCGTAAGAAATTATCTCAAATTACGCAACATCATCGTATCTTTGCGTCACGTTGGCATCGCGCGAAATTTGAAAGTAACAACTATAAAAAGAAAAACAAAAACAAAAACACCGGCGCAGCGCAATTAAAATTTGTTCATTGTTCCACTTTATTAAATTGATTGTTTTTCTCTCGGTCTCTTTGTTTTTAATTAATTACAAAATCCTCGGTGCAAAGGTCGAAGCTGTTTATTAACTTTTATTCCCCCCAAGTGATTGCGTGCGTGCTTGCGTGTATTGATTCTTTTTTCTATCTTTCCTTGTCGCCGATGCTTTGTTTATTGCTGAACGCTATAGACATGGGCAACGGGGCTTCAGCAAATTCCATCTGGGCGCACGAATTCAGACAGCTGAAGAGCATCCACGATGAGGCCTTCCTTGTCATCCAGGAGGCAATCAGTCTGGAGGAGAACGAGAGCCCCAACAGAGTAAGTGCATCTACTGTCTGTTGTCATGGTTGTTGTTGTTGTGATTAATTGTTTTTTGTACGTTAGGCTGTGGAAAAGTACAAGGAGGGCATAGAGAAGATAGACAGTGCCCTGAGTGTTGTGATAACTTGTCCGGAGAGTCCAGATGATAAATGGGTTGCAGCATGCCAGATGGTGCAGAAGATGAAGCAGACCCGCGGCGAGCTTCTGGCGAGGATCAATTCAATAACGTCCTCGCCCGGATACAGGCACGAGGAGCCTCCACCCACCTACGATGATGCCACCTCGTCTACGAACAGTTCCGTTTTCACGTACACGCAGCTCGCCGAAGCTCTGGACAATATGCAGGAGGTGAATCCGCAGGGACCGGCAGAGATTCTCTTCACCCATGACAATGTACTATTATATTTCATCTCGGCGGACGGTATCGTCATTTCCACGTCGGAGCCGCAGACCTTGAATATCGCTTTAGTCTATGGTAAATTCAAAGCTATTATTTCTCTATATATATTGCTGAGATTTTTTTTTTAATTTTGTGCAGGTGATGAGGAAACGCCACCAAAAGCCTTTCTGCAAATCGGCAATTGGACTTATCCATTGGTGCCGGGCGTCTCACCTTGCTACAGGACAGAGTACAGGGCATTCATATTTCCCGATGTGCACTCGGATATCGAAGGTGAGAGAGGGTTTGGTTTTTGCACAGTGAACGTGAATCGATGTTATGAGTAAAGTTGGATTTTAGGGTCGACGGTTGCTTTCATCTTGCCGGAGGAAGCGGATCAAATTGTACTCGAATTGTTGGAGAGTCTTCTTCATGGGGTCGTCAAGCAGATTGGGCAGCGAGATGATCAGCTGGTGTTGAGTCGAGCTCGCAGGGAGCAGAGATCCGCTACCGCAGACACCATCCTCACCGGGGCCAATTACATTTCGAAGGGTCTCGTCTGGGGCGCTCAGAAGACAGGAGATTTGCTCAACTACGGAACACCGAAACTTCTAAACAGCATGAGACCTGCGCCAAGTACGGCGACGATTCCAGAGAACGTCTCCAAGGGGCTTCATATTGCAGAGAAGACGACCAGTAAAGCCGTCGAGGCGACAGGATTCGTTGGTAATGCACTAGGTCGCTCTGTAACGATGGTATTAAATTGTTGTTGTCGTTTTGCAGCGGAAAAGCTGGGCGTTGCCACCTCAAAACTGGGTCACTTCCTTGCGCCTCACATTCAGCGTCAAGGCACCAAACTGCTGAGCAAAGGGTTCAACATGAGCGAGGCCGAAGCATCGTCAAAGGTCAACGGCGTCCTCACGGTGGCGGCCGGCGCCGTCGAGGGTTTCGGCACGATCTACACGGGTCTTGAGACGTCCGCCTCAATACTCGGATCGAATCTCAAAGAAAACAGTGTGAGGATCGTCAAACATAAGTGAGTGAAAGTACGACAACATCATTTGTCAATAACAACAACATGAACGTTGCAGATATGGACATTCCGCCGGGGAGGTGACTGGCACTACACTCAACACCGTCGGCAACGTGTGGAACATCAGGAACAACGCTCGTTTCTTCACTCCCAAAGGGTTTGCCAAGTCGACTGCCAAGCAGACGGGACGTGCTCTGGTGCAGCAGGACTACGCCGGACCGTCGACGAGCAGCGGATATCCTCCAAACGTAAGAAACTCAAATTCCTCGTTGATTTCGGATGACGATGAGGTCGTCACCGCAGCAGCCGCCGGTTTAGTTAATTTCGAAAATATCATCCGATCGCAAAATGATGGCCGTCCACCAATCCACCCGCAGCTCTACCCTTCACTACCAACAGCCACAACAACAGCAGCAGCAACGACGATGACGACGTCCACCGATGGCAGCAAACAATCTGATGAAAAGGTCGAACTGCGATAAAGTTTACCTGTTACTGTATTTTATTTTTTTATACATATACTATATACATTATTTTTTTGATAGAGAGAGGGTGGGTGGGTGAAAGAGACGTGGAAATCCCATTAATTGCATAATACATATACACACAACTGTTTATTTATACACGAGTTCAAATTTATTCCTTTCCTGCCAACTGGTTGCCTATGTTAACTGCATGACCCCCATCTAGCGGAACGCGCAATGTACTTTCAAATTTGCAATTAACCGCTATATTCGTAATCTAATTAAATTTTATCAATCTGCTGATCATAATAGGCGTTGCAAAGATGCTGCGTTCAATTGGACGTTTATGATGGATGGATGATGAATGTAAAGAGGTAGTAGGTAGTTTCCTTTTCAGTTACATCTTTAGTTCAAGTGTAAACTAATAGAGGATGTTTATGTTGTGTTGAAATAGTTCGCGCCAAGAAGTATCCGTTACAGATTGAAAAACAATCTTTGTTTATCTTGCAGAATGTGTTGCAGAAGTATTCAATGGTCGTCGATGGTGGTCAGTCATGGTCATAGTTATTTAGAAGATAGGAAGTGAATAGGAGATAATCAACATCATCATCATAATGAATCCAATTAATTTTGTGTACAGTCAGAACTACATGGAGGAAAGGGAGAAGCAATGGGATTTCCTTTTCAATAAATTATCAGAAGTTCAGGACCATGATGCAGCATCGTTCAGTTTGAACTCTGTTGAATTCACATCAACATCAAGCGATGAAACGTCCGATTCTCTATTCGTCTTCAGTGGTAAAAAAACTATAGTTCATTCCCACATTTTATTCGCTTACTTACTGATGTCTGTGTCTTTTTTTTGTGCAGGTGATGAAGACCCAAAATGCTTCTACTATAAAATCAATGATGATCCTGCAACAGCCAAACCGCTTCAGTTCAACCATACACTGCAGGACTGTTACAAAATTAATCACTGCTACTTGATGAAAGAATTCGTTGACATGATGCTGAGCATCAGCAGAAATGATAACGCCAGGATTCAAATCATGCTGGACTCTTACGTAAAGAAGGCTCATGTGCAGCCCGCCATAGATCAATTGGAGTACTACTGCAGCAAGCTCTACTTCATTCTGTTCTACGACATCTGGCTGAAGAAGACACACAATAATGAAACAGTTCAGCGAAACCATGGGAAATTTACCTCCAAATTGCTGGGCGAGCTCAAAGATGAAGTGCACAACCAAAAACATTTCATCGATTATTTCAAGCATGTGCATTTTGCGTTTACCATAACCGAGCGGATTGTCCAGAAATCAAAGAAGATGCACAAAAAGAAGGGAAAAAAGAACAGAAGAAGTAAATGTAATCAACAATGAATACTCTTAAAACTGCTTGCTAACAGCAGACTGGAATAGAATTTCTTTTCGTTTTTTTATCACTACAGTTTTTTTTATCGAATGTGTTTACAACATATTATTTATATTTTTTGAGGATTGTTGTTATTTTTATTTTGTGAATTGTTTATTATTTTATTTTTAATATATTTATGTTTATTTATACTTGTATATTTTTTGCCAAGTGCAAATTGAGATTGTTTGGAAAATGTGAAAAGGATAAAACAATTGTTTGATTGATTGATGAAATTGGTGGCGTACAAAAAGGAAAAAGTTTATTATATTTCACCAAGGAAAACATATAATAAATATATATATATATATATGTATAAAAAAAAGATGTTTTCGTTGAGTACGTAGCGCAATACAATTAAGTTATACTTTAAATGTGCATTGCAGGGTTGAGGGTTAATGAATATTGCAAATCAATAAATACTTAAAATAAGGTAGCAGTAACGTAATTGCAAATTGCAAATGTGGAGGAGAGAAAAGGGTGTGACTGTGTTCTGGATTGATCATTTCTTCTACTTCTTGTATACATATACTAATATGCTAGTCTAACTATTTTTTGCTGCAGCTAATTACGTTATTGTTGTCTCGGATTGAATTTAGCACGCGTATTTGGGTAGGGTGTCACCGCCGTTCCTGTAACCAATGAGCGTGCTGTTGCTGTGATGGTGATGATGTTGTTGTTGGTGACTGTTGTGATGGTTATGGTGGTTGTGATGGTTCGGATGATGATGGGCGGCTGCTGCTGCTGCGGCGGCGGCGGCGTTCGACGACTTGTTGAGGGTGCCTTGGTGCGGATACAGATTGAGTGGCGGCAGATTGGGGTGCTCGATGCGGGTCGGGGAGGAGACGCGCGGTCTATAAGTGGTTGCGATGGGAACGGCCCCAGCCGCCGCCCGCCTCATCGATCCGCCGCCCCCGAAGGTCGCAGCGCACCTCATGTCCGTATTACCTAACATCGAATACTGCTGGTGATGATGAGGAAGATGCTGCTGCTGCTGCTGTTGCAGTTGATGTCCACCTCCATCGACCATGTCGTTCATCTGGTAGCTCTCGATGAGGGGCGTCGGATCCTCGTACTCGTAATCTACGAAGCCAGAATTATCGAAACTCGCCTGTCCGTCTAACAACAACAGCGTCCTGCTGCTGCTGCTGCCACGGCCTACACTACCATCTTCTCTACGTCCAGCGGCAGCAGCCGTAGCGGTCAGCCTCAAACCTTTTTGGTAGGTGCTGTACGCGTAAACCGGTTGGATTTGCAGATTGTCGATGGTCTCGTAGTGGTCATCCGTCTCGACGTAGTCACCGGTTCCCATCAGATGGTCGGCAGGATAGTTCTCCGAGATGAAGTGTTGGGTGCCGCGTGGAGTCAACGCAGCCCACACCATCCTGTTGTCGGGATGGACGCTCGCAGATCCATGGTACAGTACAGAGTCTACGGGATGGATAAGCTTGTTGTTTCCTCCACCTCCGCCGTTGAGGTTCGTCACCGATGAGCACTCTCGATCTCGTTCCGCGTGCTGCTGATGATGATTCTTCATTTGACGTTCGTTGCGGCTTCCGTGCATAGAACATTCGTTGTTCCCGAACATATTCATCCTGTTTGATAATATATTTAATAAGTATTTGTTGCTTCTTCTTCTCCTCCTTTTTCCTCTCATTTATGTATTATATTTATACTACTCACTCTCTACACTTCAGCAGGAACATGGCCAGCAGGGCTCCGAGCAGAAGGACGCCAATGGAGGAAGCTACAAGAACTAGAAGCCAAGTATCATCAATATTCGAAACAGACCAAGATTCCACGTCTATCGGTTGGGTGGGTGTCGGTATCGTCGATGTCATCGTCGTCGTCGGCACAGATCACCAGACAGACGCGCAAAGACCAGACGGAAAAACAGACAGAAAGAACAAGTTTGGTGAGATAGAGAGCAAAGGGATATGGACGAGTGTTATGGGAGCGAGGTTGTTTGGAGTGGACTCTAACCTTTTCTCGGCAGTTCGATGAAATCTCCTCCAGCTCCGCCGACGCCGACCATGTCTCCGACGGTTTCGCGCCAGGCCTCGCAGAGCTGCGGCGAGACGCACGTCGTATTGCTGACCAGAAGATCGGGCAGAGAGTTCTGCAGGAAGGCAGGAACCGGCGGCGGCGGCAGAAACAAGATGCTATCCGGCGGCGGACCAATCTCCCAGCAATCTCCCAAACAACCCATCTGCAAAAATTATAAAAATATTACAAGTGAATTGAACGTTTCAACAACAATTATGGAAAACACGATAAAATATACTTGGCACACCATCATTTCTTCCTGATCTTTGCAGGTTTCCTGTTGCAGTTGCAGCACGGGATGATTTCGCTAGACTGAATCGAACAAAAGTGCGGAAGGTCCGGTTCGACGACGATCTCCTCGTGCTCCATACTACGGGTAGCATCGACGATGCTGGAATCCTCCTGGTAAAGTCTCTTCGGTTTCCTGCGGATGAGCGCCTCGTACGGACTTTGCCTGCATTCAGGAGAGATGTTGCGTCGCAATTGGCAGAAACGCAATCCTTCGCTCCACTTGGTCGAATTCGTTTCCCTCATCCACGACACGACCGAATCTTTGATGTCATCGCCGTTGCCGTTGCGATTGTAACCACCGTGGCTCACGCAACTCAAGCTGCTCCACATCATCTTCAGCTCCTCTATAACGTCCGATGCGAGCTGTCCTCCGTCTTCTGCGGATTGCAGCAAGCCGGGCGCGCCCAAAATGCAAAATATATCCAGCAAGTTGTAGGCCACTTCGACTGCAACTATCGTTTTCAGCGGACGCAGCAGGCAGAACTTGGTGCTGCAGTCTTCGTAATGAAGGATGTACTTGTTGTCGCCGTCCGCAGACTCGCTCATATCGACGATGTCCACAGTCGCTCGATACAGCCTCTCCTTGACCTTAACACTTTTCATCATCGACGATGACGAACATCGTCTCTTAACCACTTGTCGTTGTTGCTGCAGCTGCTGTCGACGACGACGTTCGTTGCCTGTGCTGATGAGCGCTGCCGCCGCCGAAGTGCGTTTCTTCTTGCACTCTGCGCACAGATCCAGATAGATCTTGATCACTTCCCTGGTGACGTTCGCGTATCTGCTTTTCAGGTACTGCTCCAGTTTGTGTTTGCCGCCGTGACCGGTGCCGAGATGGGCCTCGTGGATGATGTCGAAGATCTGCCCGTTGTGTATGTAGAACTTGTAGTCTTGATCCTCCTCCGCAACAGGACTGATCAAACGCTTCTCCCCCTCAGCACCGTCCGCCACTACGTCGAACCGCTTGAATCGTCTGTAATCCTTCCACGACTTCTTCGTCTTCGTCTTGGCCTCCTCCACCTCCTTCAGCAGTTTACCGTAGCTCTGCTCGTTCTCGATGAGCAGCGAATTCACAGAGATCCGAATGAGTTTCAGTCGATCGTGGAACGCGACTCGAAGTTCTTCTTCGTCATCAACTTCTTCGTTCTGTTCGTTTTGTGGTAGCCGTTTTAACGTTTGCTCCATATTCAGATGGACTCTGTTCAGTACAACGGACAACGGCAACGAGAACACAGCCGCCCTCCGACTTTGCCCAGAGGTTGCGGAGGAGGCGCTGCCCGCATTGCCCAATGTGCGCAAGAGCCCACCAAACGCCCTTCTCGTTCACACCAACACATGTCCTACTCCTCCTCGTCCTCCTCATCTTCCGTCTATCGATTTTGCCAAATTCATACATACACACACACACGTACATGAAACGGATACACTTAATGCAATAATACAAATATAATTATAATAATTATAAACTGATTGGCGGCGATTGGTGAATGTCAAGAACGCAATGATTACATGTGCAAATATTTACGCTTATTAGCGCGTTAACTTTTAAATTACACATTTAAATGTTCAATCACAATCTTCGTCGTCGTCATCATCTTTTCCATATACATCTGTAGACTAGAGTCAATTTATTCAAAAAAAAAAACACGATGAGCAACAAAGTAACAACTTGTACGAGTTGTTGGCAATTCGATACGTTTCATATTTCACATAACTAGTAACAATAGAATTGAATGGATGGAGGTGATCGCGCGAATTGCAGACGAATTAAATTCGCACTCTCTCTCCGAGGAGAAAAAGAAATGCAGGAAACGACGAAGCGCAAGTAGTTTATGACCTAGATTGCAAGTTTTTAACCGCTTTCCTTTCTCTCTCTCTCTCTCACTCTTCAAATAATACCTCCCTATTATTAACTATTTTGTGTGAAATTAATTATAGTTAGCAGGACAACTATAATTAATTTCTGGGAGGTCTTGCTTCCTTGTTGTTGTTTTGTTTTCGAAATTGGAAACAATTGTTGCACTTCCTGCTAGAGCGGTACAATGATGTAATCGTACATACAAATATAGCAACAAAAGTAATGATGATGGTAATAGAGTACAGTTGCAAAAATTGTAATGGCAAAAGCAAAGCGGAATTTTTTAGCTCAGTGTCGAGGTGAACGGCGGTGAGAGTGCTTCATTTACAAAAGTTTCACCTGCGTGTGCTTTGTTACTACAATTGTATGTGTGAGGTGACTACTCATCATATAGACGTACAGGATAATAGGATTACATTTCACGTACATCCTCTCTACTAAACACCATCATCATCATCATCAACGTCGTCGTCGAAGTGTAAGTGTCATGGGTCAAATATCGAACGATGCGGTCGGCGGTTCGCTACCATCTCAATCGAACGACTCTAAGCGCGCTCATTTATATATATATATACAAGTGCACACATCCATATAGCACACATCACCATCATCATCGTCATAATCATTACAATCACCAATGAAATACATCATCAGGTGGGCCGTGACATTAGGGACAATTGAATTGCAGGAAACCGCGACTGAGAGAAGGAGAAAAAGAAAAAAAAAGAAGCCAACCTTGAACGCTCACTTCTAATTCTCGAGGAACGCGAAATTCGCTAAAGAGTTGAACGACACTTTAACGATTATAACATCTGTGTACGTGCATTCATTAATATATATATGCGTGTATATGAACTGTCCTGTTCAGATAATTGATAACATGTACTTGATAGATAATCTTATCTTATCTTGGACGAAGCTTACCTTGCAGAAATGGATGCACTTGCTATTCCTTATGCACTGCACACGATGATGTTGACTATTGGCGATGATTCTCTTTCATGCCCCTTTTTGTTTTATTCTTCCTTCGTAGTCGTCGTCGTCATCCGTTCCTCCCTTCGCGTGTTTTGGCGGCGTCTACACACATACACACGAGGGGGTGGCCGCGACGCGAATCGAGCGGCGTCGCGACGCCAACTGCGCACCGATCGATCGTGCGACGCTTGCGTCTCGCAGAAAACGTCGCGTTCTATCGATTGCGTTCAAAGCGCACCCCATATCCATCCAACCATCCATCTCCTCCTCTTCTTCCAGAATCCCAGATGGACGAATTAATGAGACACCTGGTGAAAAGCTCCTCCACTTGCGCACTTCACCCCTAAAAAAGATAAACAAATGATCAATTTCTTTCGCTGCAATTATTTTGTTTTCTTTTCATCCATCACAGTCAGCTCGAATTCGTTTCGCAACATCAAGCACGCGCGCTCGCAAGAAACAACAATCCATCAATTACTAATTGCATAATATTCTCAATTAGCTAATTGAGAATTTGCTTCGTCGTTATATTACTCGTTACCAAGGATATGCTATGGTTGCTACGAATCTAATGACAGTTATTATTAATATAAAATAAAAGAGGACGAACTAATGACAACTCTCTAGGGTTGTTAGATAGTTGTCATGGTTATTGTTGATATTCAAATTACAGCTATGTGCAATTAAAGCCTAGCAACGAATTAATGTGAAAGTACTCTTCTCCATTTGCGTGTTTCTCTCCTAACTGTAACAATTATATTGTTGTCACGTGTTGCCAGTATGTGTATGTGTTTCGGTTCGCTCGTTAGAGAAACGTACGTTTTAACAGCAATTTGTATGCAAATTCAATCATTATCGAAGCACCGCACTTATCGCATAACATTTTACTGAGTAAAAGCAACACGATAAGTCTTAAAATGTGCGCCGTTTGTTTGAAAAATGACCAAACGAACACAAAAATAAATAAATTAATTAATTAATCGATTACAAAGAGTTGTTGGAATGAGAGCGATAGAAGATTCGTCCTCGAAACGAAAGAGAAGATTTCGAAATAACTAACACACTAACTACATTTTAGATGCTGATGGTGCGAGTTGCCTTGTCTCGTCGTAGGCGGCGGCTGCGTCCAACCTAGACCTTTTAACCTTTAAAGTTGAAGGTCCATCACCTAATTATGAAACTATTATAAACAACAACAGCAAAAAAAAAACGGTGTATTCGATTCCCGTAACATGACTCTTTCTTCACTTGGAATGCGTATCAAATATCCGGTTCGAACATGTACTGACCTACTTGTGAAACAAGAACAAAAACGACATCTTCATCCACATTAATTTCAAATTGTCTTTGTTTTCCAGCTAACTCTATTTATATTTTTCTTATTTTCAGATAGACGAAAGTCGTTACTTGCAAATTTCTCAGGTGAGTTTTCCCAAACTGAATTTCTTTCTGCAACTGAAAGTAATTTAATTACAAATAGATTTGGGTAAATTGGGGTAAAGTGCGGTGGAACGCAATTAAATCGCGTTTGCCGGAAGCGCGGGTTTGCGCGATTAATTACTTTTCTTTCGGAACAACTATTTACGAAAGAGAGGCGTCGCGACGCTCGGGAATAGCGAGCGAGCGCGCGCGCACTTCTGCACCTTCGCCGCGAGGGGTCGGGGTTCTGTTCTTGCCAACGACGCCGTATCCTGAAAACAAATAAATTTCAGTTAGTTTCACGGGCGTCGCGACTAACGCAAGTGAACGACGACGACGTCGCGACGCTCAGAGCGAGAGAGTTCGGTGCGAGAAAGGCCATGCAACTGGAGGACCAGTGCCGACACTTGTTGCGCTTCTGAAGAGAGACAGACAGAGATAGAGAGAAGGTACGTCTGTATATGATTTTGAAGAAATGGGACCAACCGAGATATTAATTAATCGAAAGTTATTTAATTATGAGAATGCTCATGGCGCAATTTAGTTGGAAACTAGTCTCCGGCTACAGATCTCAATTTAATATTCTGCGCGTCCGAACTTTACGGCCAAAGCGGATTTAATTATTAGCGATCTTCAAAGTTTGCTTATTCAGAAAGATGGTCTTAGTTGTTATTAATTAAACGATAATTTGAAATGCAAATACAACTGGATAAGTTGCACTTAACATATAGCAAATTTAGTGTGAACTAGAGTAAACTTAATCATCTATTATATTGTTGTCGCACTTTGTATTCTTAAGTGAACTACATATAAGTGGCAAACGCCCTCGAGTGTCGTACGTTGGTTATTTAAATCGATTGTTTTCGTATCGATTTCAGGTGTTAGTTAACAACACAAAAAGAAAGAGCAACAAGCGCGCGTGTTGCGTGAAAGAGATTACGTAAAAAGAAGCAAATAATAACGTGTTTCGTCTTCTTTGATTTATAAGAAATTAATAAACATCATCAAAAACTTAATTTCTTTTGTGTGTGTGTTTTTTTTTGAACGGGAGGCGAAGGGGACTTTGATTATTCGTTGGAATGCAATTCATCCTTGCACACATTCCTGGTAACAGAAGAAGAAGCGATTCACGTTCACGCAATGGTGGGAGGAGGTTTTGTTTTTTTTTCGGATGTTTTTGGACATCTTTTGCCTTCTTCATCACCATCACATGAACGAGTATATATATAGGGTGGGGTTGTGAGTTCGGAAGTAATCAAGCGAAAGCGTTTAGATAACGAACACAAAAGATGTGCAGCAAATTGCTAGTGGTAAGTAGCATATTTTTAGTTGGAGGTAAAGTGTTTATTTTATTTTCATTCAAATACGACACTTCGCCTCCAACAAGAATATAATGAGAGTTTAGACTATGAAGCGAGGATGAGTTATGAATGGGGGAAAGTAGTTTGCAGCGTGCGTGTCGCTGGTCGCAGCAAGACCGGACATCGGATTGAAGATCAGGGAGGGCGGCATTCCTGCAGGAAGTTACCTACCTCAACAGGGCGCTCCGTCGTACGCTCCAAGTCAACAAGTCAACTTTGCCTCCACCAGTTACGGAGTTCCATCCGGTTTCCCGCATTACACTGGATTCGTTCCTCCGCAACATTACCGCAAGCAAAGCGCTTACTTCTTCGACGCTCCCGAGGATCTGGGTCAAACACATGTGAGGGTTCACGTGCAACCGTCCGCAGCCGCAGGCGACAAAACCATCTACATCAGAGCTCCAGCCTACAACTCAAGGATCATCCCACACTTCAACATCGCTCAACAGCAGCAGCCTGCTGGCAAGACAAAGGTTTACGTCTTGGTGAAGAAACCGGAAGAGCAGCAGGATATTGTTGTTCCTGCTGGAGTGCAAGCACCGGCCGCCGAACCAGAGGTCGTCTTCGTCAAGTACAGGAATCAGAAGGAGGCAGAAGAGAAGTTGAAGAGTATCCAGGACGGTTCGATCGGCGGTGACAGCGCCAAAGTCGTCGGTAATCACCAGGACTTGGTGCACTCGATCGAAGATCCGAAGATCGACGTGAGATTCGGCTCTCCTGCGTACGACAACAATGTGGCCGTCAGCGCACCGAATCGCGTCCAAGAGAAACCGACCGCCAATTATGGACCAGCAGGAATCAGCGGTCCTTACTAGAAAACAACAGAAAAAACATTTTTGTACATTTTTTTTACACCAGTATTACATACACACATAAAAAACATAATAAATAGATTTTAAATATGGAAAGAGTAAATTTCTTATGGAGATTTTATGCAAATCCGAAGACAATCCAAGGCAAATGACTTTAAAAACGCGGTGCCTCTGGAATTGCCTCATTCCCATTCACTCAGAGACGAAACGACCAAGAAGATGTTTAGTGGGAATTGATGCAAGAAATAGAAAAAAAAAATAATTGGAATGTATACTAATAATATTTCGTATATATACAACGAAGGAGGGAATTTAAACCCGGATTCTCATTATTTCCCACCAATGGAATCATCGATTTGCGCTTCACGCAGTTTTCACGTCAATGTCATCAACTACTAACTACTTTTACCTACAATTAAAGATCTTTGTTTTTTTTTTGTTGTCGTTGCTTCTTGCAATTAATTATTCAAATTTACAAAAGTCGTAGTTGATTGAAGAAAATACAGGCAACAAAAAAGAGACCCTAACGAGTATCTCTCACTCTCTCTTCACTTGTTTTTCATCGATGAATTTGATTGATTGGTCAGTGTTGCTCCCTGGCTATAATACGTATACATACATGTATTGGAAATTATTCTCAATTATTCGCTCGAAATTATCCTTTATGGTTAAACACATTGAATACACGGCTAATTGGATTATTCGACATTATCATTAGCTTGCAATTACGCTAATGATCATTTCAATTACTCGTTGTATCAACTTTTGCTTGCTACATAATTCATCGTTGTCTTTTTCTCTTGCCTTAAGAGTTCATTACTTTTTTTTTAACAATTTCGGGTTTTCCTCGGGCTGTATTTTATTGGCTTAGGTCGTGGTCGAGGTCGGGGTCGTAGCATCAGCAGCATCCTCTCTTTCTCTCTACCGCTTTTTCTCAATGTCAACTCTCATTTATAGTAGTCATCTCAAGTATTTTTCTTTTCTATTTCTGGTGATTTACGACGCACTAAATCTCCGAAGATATTGAGGTGTAATAATATAGTGACTTTGGGATTCCTCGAACGCATTTTGCTCAACAAAATTATACTAATATCGCTATGGAAACGTGTCTATGGTGACACAGAATTCGTGTTCGTGTTACGTCCGTGATTCTTAAGATTTCAATCATTAATATTCACTTATAGAATTCAATATTGTAGTATGTGCAATTGATTGATTATTACAACATTATAGATTACTGAATCCATTGACCCAAGTTATTGCGTGTCCATTTGTATGAAAGCTTTTGTTGGTTGTCCTGGCAACGGAATTTGTCGAGGAATATAATATAAGTTTTTCCATTCAAACACACAAGTTTCGTTTACGATCGGAGCGAAAAGAAGTTTTCCAAGCAACGGAAAAATTCGTTGAAGCGAAAAAGGGAGAAGGCCTTAGGGACAAACAACAAATATACTCGAGTGAACAACTCTCTTCACTGGCAATAAAATAAAGTTGTCTTCACATATTGGAAACTGAAGTACAGAGAATAAATCACGTTTAAAGTTGAAAAAATGCTCGAAAAAGCAGTATTTTCACATTTCATTGATTTTCAGGAAAACTATAATACTTAGAATGAATCCAAAAGATGCATATGAAAGCTGAATGTTTGGGGAATGTGGCAAGTATTGATATATTACTGTGGTTTTATCCGTTTGGCTGTAATGCGCGTTCAAAATTTAAAAAATGCTTAAAAAAGAAGTCTTTTCACATTTCATTGATTTTCTCGAAAACTATAATACGTAGAATGAATCCAATAGATGCATATGAAAGCCGAATGTTTGGGG
>NW_017095894.1:41343-41586 GCF_001412225.1 Nicrophorus vespilloides
GTTCTTGCGGGCAATAAAAATTAGCGACAGGACGATGGAATGAAAGAGAGAGAGAGAGAGGAAGAATGATTGTGGCGCCTGTCGGACTGAATTTATACATTCAATTCGCGTTCAAATTAGTGTCTTCACTTATTATTGATTTTCTCGAAAACTATAATAAACAGAATGAATCCAAAAGATGCATATGAAAGCTGAATATTTGGGGAATGTAACAAGTATTCATATATTACTGTGGTTTTATCC
>NW_017095895.1:0-45900 GCF_001412225.1 Nicrophorus vespilloides
CCTCGAGAAGGTTTTAGCACAGACGGTCTTGCCATTCCGTGCGTTACACATTGCGGACGTGATAAACACACAGAATGACCTGGTATTTTGAATACCTTGCATCCATATAACTAATAAATAATATAATAATAATATCGATATGTATATTCAAAACCGAACGATTAATGAGCCAACGCACGCCGACGCAGCAGTAATATAACCAACCAAAATCGGAGTGTTTTGATTGGAAAACATTGGTTTTGCGTTTATTTAGATTCATTCGCGTAAAGCAATTATGAGTAGGCAATATGGAATTAAGATGTAATCGAATTTGCAAAGACGTGAATTGGTGTTTATTGCATATGAAATTTTGTTACGCCAGAAAAAAAAAGTTGATGAAAATTTCAAAATGGATGCGACGCGTCTTTTCGAAATGTGGAATTGTAAATCGAATTTGCGGCACAAATTAATAATAATACAGAAAGGGGAATTTCGGCAATCAGTAAATGAGGTTAAATATTGTGTCAATGCACTGACCTTTCTTAATTGCGGCGGAGGATGAATGGATAATGTTGAATTTTCTTGGGAGACGCAGGTCGACGATGCGTTCGCAGTCACGCACAACAAACGACTGCGTGCATTTCTATGGTGATCCGATCGGGAGATGCGTCTCGGCCAATCAGCGCCACGCATTTTTAACTGCAGGTGTTCAACAATCTGCAACAAAAAAAAGAAAATTCTAGAAAAACAAAAAACCACTGCACAAAAGAAAAGAGATAAAACTTGCAGCTGTGAATAAATTATAAACGTATTCTGATAAGAAATAGAAAATACATTAGATTTATAAATCATAATGCAATTTATTATTAACATTTTTAAATAATTTTGTGTAATTTCATAGGAAAAAATGTGCAGAAACGCCTAATTTCTAATAAATTCAAGTCTTAATTAACGAACAGCTTTAATGTTGCAATAAAAAAAAATGGAATTGAAATGTTCGTGGAATACGCATATTGCAATTAAAAAAAATATATAAATAAAAATTAGTCACAAGAAATTCTAATTAGATTCTTTCACCGATGTTTATTCTCCAAACATGTAGAATAATTAGTTAAATTTGAATGGATTGCACAATAACGAGTAATGAGCGAACTTACGCAGACGCAGTAACAATTACCAACCGAAATCGGTGTGTTTGCTTGATTCGACGATAGAGAGCGCTGATTTCTAATTAGAAAATATTAATAATTGTTAATTTAAAAACAATCGCGTAAAGCAATTATGAGTAGGTAATATAGAATTAAAATGCTGTGCGATTGCAAAAAGAGAATTGGCGTTTATTGTGTATGGAATTTTGTTGCGTCGGAAAAAAAAGTTGTTGAAAATTTCAAGATGGATGCGACGCGTCATTTTGAAATGCGTAATTGTAAATCGAATTTGCGGCACAAATTAATAATAATACCGAACGGGGAATTACGGCAATCAGTAGATGAGGTTAATTATTGTGTTAATACACTAACCTTTGTTAATTGCGGCGGCGGATGAATGGATAATGTTGAATTTTCTTGGGAGACGCAGGTCGACGATGTGTTCGCAGTCACGCACAACAAACGACTGCGTGCATTTCCATGGTGATCCGATCGGGAGATGCGTCTCGGCCAATCAGCGCCACGCATTTTTAACTGCAGGTGTTCAACAATCTGCAACAAAAAAAAACAAAATTCTAGAAGAACAAAACCCACTGCACAAACGAAACGAGAAAAAACTTGCAGCTGTGAATAAATTATAAACGGATTCTGATAAGAAATAGAAATTACATTAGATTTATAAATAAAATACAGAATTCTCGGAAAACAAAGCTCACTGCACAAACAAAAAGAGATAAAATTTGCAGCTGCGAATAAATTATAAACGTATTCCGATAATAAATAGAAATTACATTAGATTTATAAATCATAATGCATTTTATTATTAAAATTTTTAAATAATTTTATGTAATTTCATTACATTACCACCTTTCTGGCTTGTGTCTCGAACTCGTTACTTTCGTATAGGTTTTTTTTTGAGTTGCAGACTAACCACAAAGAACTTTGTAAAGTTTTGAATTAATTTGAATGATGAAAAATAAGTTGCATATATTACAATTCAGATGTTGCTAATAGATTCGATAATTAGGCCTAATAAAAACAATTAAATGTTAATAGGAAAGTCGATGATCTTCTATAAAGTTGAAATGATTTAATAGAATAATGCATTTAATAACTAAAAAAATGTCTTATTCGATATTGGTTTGGGTTTTGGTAAAGAGATGTCGCCACTCGGAGGACTTTTGAAATTTTACGAACGCACGCATAATTGGTCTTTTAGTGCCGCAAACGCAATAATAACGACGAGAACGTCGTCAAACGACAAAATGGAAAAAAAAAGTAGTGAGAGAATACGAAGAAGAGAGCGATGTTATGTGAATGCGCGAGGAAACGAAAGAGATGAGCAGAACAGAAGAGGAGTGAGTCCATAAAAACGGCCTTCAAGCATATTTTGTTGCGCTTTTAGCACAGAGTTAACGCGGTAATGGGTTTTAATTAATTTTCGCAAATTGAAAGGCCTTAAAAAGCGCAGTTATCCAGTCGGCAATAACAATAATAAAGCAAGCTGCTTTCAAATCTCCTCCGTCCTCTCAAAACAAATAAAACATCGTAGTAGCTATTTTCTCTTTCCATCTTTCACACTCTCTTTCATTCCTCTTAATGTCTTCTCTTCTTTTGTCTCAACGCACCGCGCGTTATTATATGTCCACAAATTAGTTGCTTCGGCAGATGCTGATGAAAAATGCGCAAAAGAGGAAAGATAATTTGTTGTTGAAAGCAAGCAAGCAAGCAAAAGCAACGTTCTAGACTTTTTCATTGTTCCCCATACGCGGATCGCGACAATGGATCGTAAATCAGATGATGATTAAAATAATGTTTGTATATCCATAATGGTCAATGGTTAATTTACTTCAAATCACCGACAATTTTCGAACGCAGTTCGAATCCCCTATATTTGGATTCATGATAGAGTTTTAACGAGGAGAAACGTCTTATTATGTAAACGGACATAATTCAAATGTTTTGCAGATTGATCCAATCACATATTTCGATGAAAACAAAGAAAAGTCATTGATTGTTTTTTTTTTTGTTGCTAAGGAAAAATACATTTATTTAATGATGAAGGATTGTCATGCGATCACGAAAAAATTGGGGCAGAAGAAAATAGATAATATCCCGAAATGGAAAATAAATCGGGGAAAAATGATATAAAAAAAGAATATATGATAATAATAATTCTATTTCGTTTGGCGGTTTGCACAAAAAAAAAAGATTGGAAACATAAACATGAATTTTCCAATTGCACGCGAATGGATTCGTTTTCCGCCATCACAGCTGATTGATTCTATCAGCGAAACACATAACGAAAATGTGACATTGACAGATGTCAAAGTAGATGGAGCAATAGTTGTAACATTTAAAGGACGTTTTTGGTAAATTAAGTAAAACTTTATAATCTTATAACAAAGTAAACTAATCACGTTGTAATTAACTCATATTTGTAATTACAGCTGATTAATACTGTGTCAGCAAAGAAACAAAAAAACACGTGAAAATATTTGACATTGACAGATGATTTATGAAATAATGCTTTTGCGATGTGTCTTTTTCAGTCGCATATTGCAAAGTGAAACTAATTAGTGACAGATGTCATCGAAGATAATTGAACGATGAAGCTAATCAGAGATGTTAGAGACTAAACTTCATAATAAAAAAACAAAACACGTTACTTTTACAAGAGTAATTAAGAGATTCGACTGTGCAACAGATAGATGGAAGACAGATGTTGTGATTATGACTTAATTTCGAGTCGGAATCGGGGTGTAATTAACGCGGAAAGTAGTGTAATTCGTGGGCCGAAATTTGAATGGGAAACGCATCAATCATTTGCGGTGAAACGGAAAAGCGTAAAAGAGAGAGAGAGAGAATATTGTGTGCGAGGAACACAACAAAAGAATTAATTTCGAACGCGTTCCAATTATTTCGTCGTTAAGACAAACAAGAACAACAATAAATAATAACGCTAGAGATATATGTATATAAATACAATGTTAATTATTAATAAGTATTTCTTATTCATTCTCACCCATATTTTCGAGTGTTTTTTGTTGTTGTTTGGGGTAACGATTATTTTCTTTTTCTTTTGTTTCGGTTGTTTTGGTGACACGCTAACAACGGTCATCCCTCAAAGCACCGGGAGCTGCCGTGCTCGTATATTTCAGGTAGATTGTTATTAAATATGAATTACGACGTTTCATTAGCATTTTAATTAATACGAAAAATGAATGGTCTACAAAGAGAAAAAAGAGAGAGAGACGCGACAAACAATACAAAAGACGATGCGGTTACGAGAGAAAACAGAAATGAAATATGATCAGAGTGGGCGTACTTCAATTTTTTTTTCAATTTTGAATATCCTGAAACTAGCAACAAAACAACAACTGTCAAGTAACAAACAATTGAAAAAAAAATAACCAATAAGCAGAAATCTCTTGCTGTTTACTTTTCGAATTTGGTAAAGAAGATATTGATAAAGATATAAATGTGTATATAAAATATATATATATATATATAGTTATAATATATATAATAAAATGTAATCGATTTTGGAAAGCGGGCGTTAATTGCCCGTTGCTGCGTCGTTAATATCGCCGAACCGCGGGTAATTACAATAATTATCGAATTAATTTCCTACCTGCTGGAGTCCACATATGTATGTATATAAATATACACACACACACACACACCACCAACAACCACTACTCATTTAATTTATATGTGTGTGAGTATAGAACCACCGGTCAATGATGTTCCTCCTCCCCGCACAGATAATACGTATTATAATCATTTGTAACCGAGCCCCCAAAATTAATTCCAATTTAATTGAAAATTATTCAAATATCCACATCAAACTGCATCAAAATATTCTTAATCTGAATACTTGCCATGTATTTGATAATAATTACACGGCAAGTAAAAACTGCTTATAACTTCTACAAGTAACATGATATTTAAGTCGTTTGTTGGAAAAGTTAGAAATTTTAGTGATATTTTAATTTACAATTATTTGGCAAGTGCCATGTAAACATGGATTGTTTTATATAATTATATTTCGATTGAGAAATTAGTTTCTAGAATATGTTGATAATTAATGAATAGTTAAAAAAAGCGAATATTAAAATTTAGATGTTTGCAATACGTTTATGTTTGGGGTAATTCATTTAGAGAGTAATTGTAAGTACATATCGAAATTGCATCGCATCATCATCATCATCATGATCAAACGATGGAGGCGATGAGAAGAAAACGGTGAGCGGAGAAAAAAATCAATTCGCCGGTGAACAAATTAAAAAGGGGGGCCATGGGCCGGGGGGCTCAGCCCACATTTCCCCCCTATTTTACAAAAGCCACAGGCCACACGAGAGGAGGAGAGACAGAGGGAAAAGAGAAGAGACGAGAGAGAAAGAGAGAACTTAACACCTCTGAGCGGTGCGCGCGCTTTGTTGAAGCCCCTTTCGTCCCACGCCGATCAAAGACCAAAGGAAGAACAAAAAAAAAACTGTGGTGGAAGATGTTTGGAAGGGAAGAGATGAATAAGAAGGAAGAAGGAAGGAAGGAAGGATGAAAAAGGTGTGCATGTGTGTGTGTGCGTATCGATTCGATCGCGTTCGTATGGATGCGCGCGGGTAGGTGGAGCGGCGTGGTGCGAAGAGGGTTTGGTTTCGAAAGGGTGTCCTAACCTCGAAACCCCGGTGCGGACTTCCAACGTGCCGTTGCTAAGGAACAAGAGGGCGTCGTAACGCACTAACTCCACCCAGAGGAGAAGCTTTTTCGCCTCTTCGCGCCTCCACCCAACCGACATAACATGCATACACACACACATGCGAAAAGCAAAAGAGTAAAAGAGAAGTGAGTGGAAAAGAACATCCTCGACGCTGGCGCACTCTGCTCCTCCTTCTCCTCCACTACCACACATCATCGTCGTCGCACGGTTGTCGGCTTGTGCGCCTTTTCCTTCCTTCCTTCCGTCCGTCCATTAAGTTATCACCGTGCGGCGCTTTAATGGGCGATCCGTGTTAGGACCTTATGCGTATGTTTATGCCGAAACGCATCTATCTAGTGTGTCTGTGTGTGTGTGTGCGTGTGCATACGTGTGTATGGATATAAACAAAACAAATGAACGATTCATTCGCGACGACAGTATGCGCTCTATTTGCACGTCGCACGCCCCTGTCTGATTGAAAACGCTTGTTAAACTGTTTGCACAAACACCACTCGAACGACACACACATGCACACACATTAAAGACTGTTTAGCCGATGACAAAAACCACTCGAAAGAGAGAGAGAGAGCATAGTAACGAACACGCAGATTACATAATTTAATTGACTGATTATTCAATTTGACATCTGTCATCTGTTTGCGACACTTGCGATGATCGTTTTCACTCAATTACCAAACCAATAAATACAACAAATCAAAGCCGACATTTCACGTCAACATCAACAACCGAATTAATCTTTAAAACGAAAATTTAACACTAATTATTAAGTGAAAAGCATACATTAATTGATTATTATTATGTCAATTTGATATAATTATTTAAGAAATCTGACTTTGAATTGAAAATTTGCAAACTTAAACTTGTTTACGCTTATTGAATCGAAACGTGGTGGCGATTGAGCAACGGCTAATGAAAAGAAGGGTCAAACCGGGGAAAAGGAGCAAGGATATTGGGTCGAAACATAAATCCGTATTAGAGAGAACAGATCGATCGGCAATGGAGAAATGTATTACATGTGTGTATGAATGTCTGAATAAAGAACGAAAAAAGGAATTGAAAGATGAGTTAGAGGAGGAAGAAGAGTAGAAGAAGAAGAAGAGAGTTCGGGGGCGGTAAAAATTGCATTAGTGCTCGCGTCACGTCGCCGCCGTTATTCCTCGTTTGCGGCAGAAGCGGCGGCGGCGGCGGCTTTTCAAAAACGTTATTGGTCCCCGTCCAAAAAGCGTGCGGTTGCGAGGGACGGCGGGGTGTTTGGTAGGCGGTCGCCCGCCCGCCCCCGCGATAACGCTGATTTACTCCCCATCATATATAGATAATGTAATGAAAAAGTATGGGGGCGACGTGCGCCAACGCCGCCGCCTCTTCCTCCACCGCCGCAGCCACCCCCGCACGAAACGTTATCCATTACATTTATTTAAGCGGCAACTGACGCGACGCGAACGCCCATATGGTTGCCACATAATTTATTAATGCTTCAATTTTTTCTCTCTCTACCCTTTCTTTTTGGTTACGCGTTTTCGGTGGAGGCGCCGGGCGTCTCGAGACGTATTTAACCATAACGGCCCGCGGGTAAAACGATTTATTTTCAAAATAATGCAACTATAAATCGCGGATATGCGTAAACGCGCCGAAAGACGTAAATCTTTGCCTTGCCCAACTTCTAAGCGAATAATTCAACGTTGAAATGTCTATAGCCGCCTTACGCAAAACAAAAGAAACATTTTAAGTCAATTGATTGTGTGTTGTTTACAACCCAATTGCATTTAACATTAATTTCACAATCATGTACAGAGGGAATAAGATGTAAGAATGAAATTAATTGATTCCGAGAATAAGAGCAGAGTTGGTAATTAATTGGGTCCAAATGAAGAGAGAGAGAGAAAGCGCATAATTCAGGCAGCTGTGCGTTTATCGTTTTCCATTGTAAACTTTGTGTTTAATTAATAGCGGGAATTGATTGGGAATTAATTAACTATTCGTGGAACAACATCGAGAACAAGAAGCTGGAGCAATAACGGAGCTCCTCTCTCTTCCTTGAACATACACACAAAGAGTGAGAGAGAGAGAGAGAGAGAGATGCAAACGACGGATGGAAGGAAATCAATTCTCCGCGGAATTGTGCAAGTCGAGAGGCGGGCGATGTTGTTGTGTGTTTGCTGTTAGGCGAGAGAGCCGCGCCGCGATCTCTAATCTGCCGATGATTAATTGCCATTTTTATAAGGCGATTGCTCACTTTCACTCCTCCGACCTAGATGCGATGGATAGATGATGTTGATGATGATGATGATAATACTTATATATATCTATCTGTAGACAATGAAAGCGGACGGATATATATATATACATTCGTAGTCTTCGGATGTATTCGCATACTACGCATGCATCATACTCGGACGGCCACCATTGTTGCGGTCATTTCATAATGGAATTTAATTTCGTGAAACCCGCAGAGCGCGCGACGCGTTTCATCATCGGCATTAATCATTTCGCACTAAAAAAAAAAAGTAAAGAAAATGGAGAAACGCAGAAATAGAATGAGAGCGATCAAGAAAACGATGAGAAAAAAAATAAATAGAGGGTGACGGGAAAAAGATGGATGAATCTGCACCGCGCGAGAAACGCACTCGATTTGTCAAAGAAGGCGAATTATTGCAGATGAAATAGACGAAGCTGAATGATTTATAGAATTTAAGCAATTCGTTTCAATTAAGACTTATTTGATTAGTTCAATAAATACTTCATTATCAAATTTATAAACAAAAGTTATTTGTTCTTAGGTGTTAATTGGATCAATTAATGTTTCGCTGTTGCTGTTGCGTTGGTATTTAGTGAAAGGTTCGGGGGAGGAGGCGTTGGTACTTGGATGGATCTACGGACGGGGGTGGAGGGTTGGATGCGAAGCGAGAGGGGCGGCTCGATTTAATTAAAATGCAAATCGCCGTTTCCGCAACCGCCCTCCTCCGCCTTCAACCAGCCACCCACCTGGTAGTGGGCATGCAACCCTCTTTCGCGTCGGTAATGCGGCGGTTGCATAATCTTGTGAAGGAGGACGAGGAGGAGGAGGAGGCGGCGATGATAAACAGACCAATAAAGGTCGGCCTCCTCCGCCGCAACGCTAATTACTTCGCTAAGCTCTTCTCCGGCTACGTTTATGAAATTACAAAGTGGCGGCCATTAGTTCGGGCGCCGGAATTAGCGGAGCGAGAGCAGAACATCCGAAAACCGACGCCGCCTCCTCCTCCTGCTCCACCTCTGAAATTCCGATCCACCGTGCACGTCTCACCATCTTCCCGCCGCCTCCGCCACATCCCAGGACACTTCCCTCCAGAATCTCTCAAACATTTAATATCATCCTCTACTCTACACCCCACCCCCACCCCCGACGCAGCACAATAGTTATGATGGCAATATGCAAATGCAAGTTGAGCGAACAAAACACACACACAAACGGACGACGACGACGACACGCGATTTCGGCTAATCGTTTCCCATTTTCACCATCCCCCGGCTCAATTACGCGCCTCCACTTATCCACGCTAATCCGTTTAACATCCGAAAACGAAAAGGAAACAACAGACCATAATTTTTGTGCTGCATCTAAATGCAAATACGAATACGTAACACCAGTCGTTTATTTTATTCCGTTTTGCGTCGTTTACCCTAACCGCACAATTAATACTTCACAATACAAATATACAAATTATTACAATCAGATGTCAATTTGACATTTGATTGTAAATTCCCTTCAAATTAATTATCTTCGATTTGCATATTTGTATCATAATGAAAAAAACTTTTTTGGTGACAAATATACAAAGCTTACCTTAATCAGATTCGTGTTGGGATTCTTATAGGAAAGTCGCCAATTTCGATGCAATCTGAAAAGAAAACTATATCAGTGCATAATACTAGTTTCTTACATATTCTCATTCATTTCTACGCAATTAAGTAAAAGAATATAAAGTTATGACATATTTATAGAACATCCAACTTATCTGTATGCTGAAAACATTGAATTCTTGAAGGATCCTCATAATAAACTTTCCAGTTTCGCTGCAACCTGAAAAAGAAAACTATATTAGTACATAATCAAACTTCAGTTATATCCTGAATTATGCTGTTAACATTGAGAGAGAGCGTGGAACTAACATTCCTACTCGAAATAAACATAAATCTCGCAATAAATCGAGTACGTGTGTCTTGTTTGTTTGTTTTTATTTATATTTGTTTTTTTTTTCTCTGTAAAATTTTTATTTCGGCCGTTGCGGCGGTTTGAATTTGGTAAATTTGCAATTTGTCCAAGTTGTTCCCAGGGCGAGCGAGATTTTTGCCCGGCAATCTGTTCCCAAACAACAACGGCGTGTGTTTTTGCATGCGAGAGAGAGAGAGAGAGAGAGAGGAAGAGGGACAGATGAAATTGGAAATGTTTGCGTACATACGAGAGAGAGAGTGAAAGAGATCGCGCGAACTCTCTATTTATCTGTTAATTTATTAATGCCCTTTTGCGCGTCCATAATTCTAAAAATAAATGGGCGGCCGTAGATCATTACGGGCGCGGCAGTAAATCTAATCTAAACTATCGTTTCGGGTTTTGCAATTTATACCTACCGGTCGTCGGTCGACCGGTGGTAGTAGCAGCAGCCAGCAGCAGCAGCAGGACCCGTATGCAGAAATTCTCTCTTTGTACGCACAGACGGAATCGAGGGAAACGTGAGCTCACGGATGCAAAAAAGGGCCTAAAAGGGTATCATATAAATTAATTCCACTAATATCGTTAAACTAACAGATTTTTCTTTGAAGTTTCAATTTAAATTATACATTTATTTCATTTAAAAGAGAACGGAATAAATCAAATTCAGATATTCAAGCGATTAATATTAAACAACTGTTCTTCGCATTTACGTTTGAAAAATGTCATCGAGGGACTCGGATTTGATGAGGTCGATTAAATCGTGAATGTTTATTCAATTCCTCCTGCTGCATTGTGCACGGTCGTTACACGTTTTTGTGGCTTTCTTTTGTGGACCGCTTTCGGAGGGTGCACGGACTAAATAATATGAAGCAAAGATGATGATGATGATGGTTGATATGATGATGATAATGCGTCCGGACCAACTGTTTCGTAACACGGATTCGATTCGGGGCTACAGCAAAGAGAGAGAGAGAAAGAGAGAGAGTGTATGAGCGAGGGTAGTTTCTGCGTGGCGTTTCGACTTCTGTGATTGCGGTTTCGGGGGAATCCCCCGTTCCATGACTGTCCTTCTCCTCCTGAGGGGACGCGACATATGGGTGAGTTGTAGCCGGATGGGGAATTAACACATTTATTACAGATAAACTAGCATTCAAAGCCAGCCACCAAAAGCGAAACCAACCGTCCGCCAACCCGCCCGCCCTCTCAAACTCCCTTAACAAACAAATAAATCCAGCAGCAGCGAAATTCATAACCGTCCCGATGGGATGAAATTCTTTTATTTCATCGTCTCTCCGGAGAGACAAACGCTCCAAGTAAATAAATGAATGAATACCAACCAACAAAGTAAATATGAAAAGAAAAAAAACTAAATCAAATAAATAACGATTTGCGGATGGAGGCGGGAAGGGGGGTTGCGTGTTCGTTTGTTGGTTGGACTGTTTTTTTTTGCGCGCGCGAAAACTAATTTAAATTAAATCCCGGCGAATTGGTCGGGGACGCAGCAGTAGCAGCAGCAGCAGCACCAAAACCGCCGCCCCCGCGATTCGAGTGGAGCGGATAGTGAAGAGAGGAGAGAGCAAAAGTTCGCGTCAGCATTCGATGTAACCTGGAAAAGAAAATATAAAGACATATTAAGAATCATCTAAACTTCATATGAAACTCACTCATTTTAGCTTTCGATGAAAATCTTCTTGCAGTTTCTAGAACTTTCAAGATTCGATGTAACCTGAAAGAAAAATATTTAGTATATGTTCAATAATAATATAGATATGTATGCAGCTACATGTAATTTGTCAAGTTACAATTACTTTTGAAAAAATGTGATCTTTCCTTCATCAAATATCATTTGTCTAATCTCAAATTAACGACGATTATGATATAAATATAGTGCTTTAAATTGTTTGACATAAAAGAAAAACTAATTAATTTAGAAGTGTACATATTTGTGATTAGATTAGACACGCCAAGTATATAATCTCTACGATTTATCAAGACTGTTAAGAGAAAGAAAGAAAGAAGTTTGTAGGAGTGGAGAAGCGTGTGCAGCAATGGACCGAATTTAATAGGAATTCCGTTTCTTGTTAAAAAGATGATGATGATGATGATGCCTGATGGTGAGAGGAGAAGGCGCAAGAGAATGAGAAGATTTCGGCATTTCGTCGTCCTTTTTACTTTTTATTATTTTTTTCTCCGAAAGAATTCAATCAGGTTCTCCTCTTTTTGTTTGTGGTCGCAGGCCGCGCGGCAACCGACGCCGTGTTATTAAGTCTTTATTAATTTCGTACGGGGCCCCCACGGGCCCCACAATTATTGTTCTTCCATACCTTTTTTACTTTCCTCCTCATCTCTTCTCTCTCTCTTACTCTCATTTTTATTATTATTATTATGGCGTTTTCTCAGCTCTCTCGTTTGAACTGATTCTCAGTTAAAGAACCGCACGAGATGAAGAGAGAAAAAAAATGATTACGACAAGGGGGTGCTCGGTTAAAAGGGGATCCACGCCCATTTTGGTAACTACGGCAACAACAACAACAGTGGAAGCAGCAAAACAAAGACTGAAAAAGGCTAAATATCTTTCCCTTCACTTCTTCTTCTTCAACATCATCATCAACGTATTCTTTTTGTTTTGTTGTTGATGATGTTTCGTTATTAAATATTAATCACGGCGAGATTAAAAAATCAAGTCAGCAGCCAACTCTATTTTGACAGATTTGGGTCGGGTCGAGTGGTGTTAGTATTTGGTGGTTGTGGTGGTAGAATTGGTAGAGATGAAGAAGCGGAGGGCTCCTTCTTCTTCTTCTTTTCACGGTTATTAATCACGACGCGATTATTGGCCGTGCTCAAGAGTAGGGAAGGAGGGGAGGGGAGGGGAACGAACGACGAGAAAATTAATTTCCCATCATCATCCTACCTATTAATTCCGAATTAATGCCATCCCTCTCCGTCAAAAGAAAAGAATAAGTGATTAACCGATACAGATTCCAACTGGAAGAAAACATTCATCAATTATCCAATTGAATTAGCAAAAGTTACCGACTTTTCACTAATTATACAGAACATTCTAAACACTAGATTACATTATTTAAAACAAAATAATATATGATATACAACATCTCCTATTTCCAAATAACAAACGTTACAATTGTTTATTTTTTTTTGTAATGTTTTGTTAATAGAATTATTATGGAAGTGTTATTATTATGAAGACTTTTCAATGTCCATATTACATTCTTCGTCGTAGTCGTCGTCGTCTTCTTGTTCTCGCGTTCCGAGTTGGTTGAGGTGTTAATTGGAAATGTGTCTTGTGCCTCTCTCTGCTCGACCGAGATGGACGTTTTAATTTGAAAACTTGGCTCGGAGGCTCCTTCATACACCTCAAGAAGAACAAGAAGAAGAATTTGAGTTGAGTGGTGGCCGTCGTCGGAGGCGGCTGCGGTGGCGGCGGAGGCACAGGCCGAGGAAGGAAGAGGTAAAAAATTATGGAATGGAATCGCCCCAGAGCCGACGAGTCTGTGCCGGTGCCGGTGAGGGAGCGCGCGGGGTGTTGTTTCGGAGAGGACGTGCAGACGAGTTAATTTAATTTCGGAAACCGGCCCAGGTAAATAAGAATGCGAGAGGGGCCCGGGTCGAATTGAATTCTCTCCTCTCCTGCACTGTGCCGAGCGAGAAGAGATGCGGATGGATGGATGAAGAGAGGCTTGGCGGTCTTCTCTCTTTTTTGTTTTGTTTCGTTTTTCTTTTGAAAGAAGAACGATTTATAAATAATTATTATTTTTCAGGGTTCGGGGCTCTCTCAAATGGGAATGATGGAAAGTAGCCGCGACGAAATTAATTTCTTCTTCATCTTTGTTCCCCTTCCTTCTTCTACATCCATCGAGCGTGGTCCAACGAAATTAATTCACTTTGCCTGCACCGCATATTAACATCATCTTCATCATCAACCCGAACACTCAAATTTGACGTTGATATGTCAATTGGCTTTAACCTAGAATAAGGTACTTGAAGGTAACAATTGTCATTTGTCTCAAGAGGGAAACAATATGAAATTAATTAACAAATTCCTAACAAAATATTATGATTATTAGTTGGTGATGTCAAGTGATGATTGTCAAAATGTAATAGGATAACGTTGTGATATGTCAATTGGTAATGTATCATGAGCTATAAGTGCCTGTCAAATTTGACGTTTAATTGCGTGTGACGTTTATACGTCTGAAACAAAGATACGTCATGGGCGCGCGCGCGCTTTGTAACGTGTAATAGTAGTAATACTAATCGAGTATAACGGAGTGGCTGTTAAACATCGTGTTACGAGCATATTACATGGGAAATGATAACAGATGTAATAGGCTAATGTGACATCGGTATTGTGTCGGTTGCGGAGGAAAGCGAAGAAAGGCCATAAATAATGTGTGCGTTTCGTAATTGGCATCGAACAGTGGTGGCGTTCTGCGGGGGTTGAGCGATGTTACAACCAATGTTATAATCGTTGTTGTGACTGGCGGACACGTGTCGGTCGGTGGTGGTGGTGGTATCGGTGCGTGCTGCTGCTTTACGAGCGTCGTACGTCTTTGCTGCTGCCCTTCCTGTGACTGACTAGGAAGGGCAGCAAGCAAGAGCTGTTGCAGCAGGTGCGATTGCAATGTGCACTAATCAAACAGAATGCGATAGAGATAGGTAGATGTTAGTAGTAATAGTAGTAGTGGTAGTAGGTGGTGCAGGTATGAAGGGGTGGTAGTGGTAGTTTATCACCCTCGCCCGATCTATTACCTCCTATTATTGCCATTTACAGCCCCTGCCGACTGCTGCCAAATGACAAGCCGATAATTATTACTAAACGCTTCATTTGCGCCACCCCCGCCACCACCGAATGTCTATTTGTCACCTATCATCCCCCTCCTCCTCCTCCTCCTCCTACTATAACCAAAACCACCCCGCAGCGCTTGGATTAACGCAAATCGAAGATAATTATATTAATTATGCACGCGTTTCGTACAATATATACGCGAGTGACTTTGTTGCCGTCACGACGCAAAAGAGTTGCTTCGCCGATGTCGTAAAAGCGGAGCGACCGATGATGCCGCGCTCTTTCAAAAAACCAATGGCTTTTATTGATATTTTAATTAAATCATTAAGTCGGATCGGTGGACCGAGACGCGACTTCAATTCGCGAGCGCGCGCCCGCTTTGGCGCTCATCGCGAGGGACTCGTAACGAATCCATTTTCTCACCCATTAAATTATTTATTTGAAAGGAACGGACGCAATAAGGAGAGAGAAAGATGAAAAACACATCAACGGTGGCGACGCGACTGTCGCCGGGAACTGGAACGTGACAGAAATTTCATTTGTTTCGTAATTTTCAAACTGTCAAATTAGAATGTACAGTTTCAAAAAAATCCTTATAAAAATATTAATTTTTCGTTTACCCCCCAACAGTTTTGCGATCGTTACGAAAGCCAATTGAGTCATTATCAGGGCGTCATTGTTATCCATGGTAAATATGGGAAAAGATGAATAGGTCAAGTCAACGCACACACATATGTGAACCCGCTTCTATATACATAGGTGAATATGAAGAGACAATGGATCATCCCGATCCCGGCCCACTTAAATATAAATAATGTAATTTAAAAGGCAATCATTACGCCCTCGTTTCCTCCGATGTGTAATTACGGAAAACGAAAATTGAACACACGAAACGATCACACGTAAACACACACACACATAACACCAACAGCAAGAATAAATAAAATGACTAAATAATAAAGAAGAGGAGGATGAAGAAAAACAAAAAAAAGGAACGTATGAGGAGGAATTCTTCGAGGTAATTGCATTAACAACTGGTCCCCGGTTCCTCTGGGGGCCTGTAATTTCGATAATTTATAGATCATCGCACAGTTGGCCTAATAATAACTCAATAATGACTGGAAAAAAATGTGTGTGTGTGTATGCACCATAAATTCACGCGTCCTCCGCGGACAAAAAAAAAGTGCAATATTTCAACGATTTATTTATATATTTTTTTTTTTGCGTTTTTGTACGCAACTTTGAGCAGCATTAGTTGTGCGCGCGTGAAATATAATTCATTTTCATTTCGCATTAAAAATGAGAGAGGGCGGTATTAATTCGCGTACCGACGACGCAATGCAATGCGATCAGGGGGTGGCGGCTGTGGTGGTGGCTGTGGTGGTCGACAAACCAAAAATGCAGGCGGCGCGCCAAACTGTCATAAATTTTATTAATTAGCGCAAAACAAATGGCGACAGCTTGTTATTATTAATGGCCTTACTTAATTTCAAACTAAAAGCTTTTTTGTTAGCGCCCGTGCGTTTCCATCCAACCCCTCCTCCAACCGCATCAAAACCTAACAACCAACAACAACAAACAACAACTCAAAAAAAAAACAAAAACTCGAGTGAGAGAAAAATGAAACGCGTATAAATAAAACATCATCGGACAAGCTTTTAATTCTCGTTTTATTTATTTTATTTTTTTTTAATATTTTTTGTTTTATTTTGGTGTTGTCGGTGCTGTCAGGGTGGGAAAAACACGTTTACAAACTATATATTTTATACTTGCTTTTTTTTCTGTATCTATATATATATTTTGCTCTCACCCCTCTGGGCGCCCCCCTTCCTTTTTAACGCGGCGTTACGTGTGTTATATTTTTATATATATACTTTTTTTTTACATCCCCGCCTGATGTAGTTACTTTTTTTTTGTTCACGCCCGTGACAAAGCGAAAAAGATTTGTTCAAAGTTAATTAATTTTATTGCTCTCTCTCTCTCGTCGTTTCGCTTATACAACGAAACAAAACCACCACCCCCGTATATATATATATATTTGTATATATCAGTTAATTAAAATTTATTTCGGCCGCATTCATTTCCGTACTTGTAATAACGTCAGTTTCTATAAAGTGATATGAATTCCGATTTTAATAATTAATCATTATAAAGTGCTTAAATTAAGTATTTGAGAAGAATCTATAATTTGATTAGAAATCGAATTTTAGTAAATTCAATGAGTAGTGGTCGTCGGTTTTATTATTATCGAATTATCGATGATTATGATTGATGAAAACCACGATATATTCTTGCTTGTGATATGTATATGAATTGAATATATGAACAAAGAGTGTGAAGAATGTCTGGATAAACGTTTTGTAAAGACGATGATGACGATAACAAAAAGTGAAGAATGTGAAAAAAAACAAGTGTGACACGTGGAATGTATTAATTTTTGATTCATGTAAATTTGTCAGGACGTCAAGCGGTGGTGTTGCATGGTGTGTTGTGTGTTGTATTATGTGTGGGATCGGGGGTGGCTGGGATCGCGTGCAGCGGGTGAGAGTGGATGAGGAGGAAGACACATCCAATTGAGCCGTTAATTAATGGTATTGTCGGTGCGTTGAAATGATTAGCGTCGTGAGTAATCGCTTTTCGGACGAAACGAGTGGACGAAAAAAGTCTGTAATGAAACCAACCGAACGAACCAAACGATAATGATGATATGGTGGTTGTTGTTGTTGTTGTTGCTACGGATGAGATGTCTCCAAGAAGAGATGATTGCTACACGCTCGATGCCGATTCGGATGAGGATGATGATGTTATTGTTGATGATTATGATGATGATGATGATGGTTTCACGCGAGAGATGCTCTTCGCAGTGCGCTCATTGTTGGGTGGACATCATGTGGCGAGCCGCAGGGGGTCCTCGGGCGGACCGACACCTGGTGAATATCCCCGTTCGGGGGTCCAGCGTTAATCATCCCGACACCTCTTTGAGATCGCGCCCGACACCGCACCGCAACAGCAACAAACCAAAAGCAACAACCTTTTCCTTCCATCTCAATCATCTCTCTTTTACCATCATCTTCATCTCACTATCTCTATCTCTCTCTCACTCCGCGCAGAAGAACGGGCTGCGCCGCACTTGCACGCTGATGAAGATGATGATGATGATGAAGATGGAGATGAAGATGTCTCTATTAACAACCACGGCATTCCCGCCGTTCCCTGCGCGTTTAATGTATTTAATTATTCTCCTCGAGCTTTGCGTGGGCCGTAAATTGCCTCTCCTACATCCCCTCGCCACACCGCCATGCCTTACCTCACAATTACCCACCTCTCCTCCACTTTTCTCTTGTTTTTTCCTCCTCCAACTCCTTCTTCTTCTTCTTCTCCTTATTCCTCCACTTACAATTTATTAACCGTAATTATATTAATTATGGCATATTATATGGCCTTTACGTTTACATTATTGTTATTATCGTCGTCTGCGCGCAATTACCCTCTCGTTGACGCTCTGACCCCGCGACATCCATCCACTCGCCTCCCTCTTGCACCAACCATTACTACATCCAATTTCCATACCCTGAAAAAAGAATTATATTACAAAACAATCTATCAACTGGCATATTAAAATACTCACAATTAAACTTAAATTATAAGTAAATATCAGAGGAATACATTCTTGAATCATGCATAGTAATCATGAAATTCTGATGCACGTTATCACGTAAGTCATAATTTTCGTTAATTTCCATCAACTAATTATAAATCAATTCGCAGAAGAGAAAAAAATCCATAACGAGATTGATTTCTCAGACTATTTAAAACACTGTGATGTTGGCTATCATATCCGACGACGACAAAGAAGTATTTCAAAGAAACGTGATTACATCGTGCGTTTCTTCTTCTCGGTACTTGAAATGATGAATTGATTTCGTAAGAGTACGACCTCTCCCCGCTATCTTATCGAAAATTAGTACCACAATAAAATAAATAAATTTATACACATACCCATATTAATTAATGCCATTAATAGTCTTAATGTTAACGATTTTAATTACGTGCCGATAAAGAGGAGATTAATTGTTAAAAAAAATATATACATACATACTCACATACATTAATTTACTGGAAATAAAACGAAAACAACAATATTCACTCACAAATTAACGTATTTGAAGTTTTCAATTACTAGTTACTTTCATATAAAAAAAAAAAAAACAAAATGTAATTATTGATGTGTCATTTTTGTTTCGTTCGTTCATTATTATTCAATCAATTACGATTTGCGCATCGCAGTCATTCAGTCTGGAAGATAAACCGGGTCTAATTATAGACGTGCCGTTATTAATCGGACGGCCGATAGATAAACGGGTGACTCAATCTTTGTTCTTCTATTTGTCGAATGCGAAAAACGTAGTTAGCAACTAAATTGATTTATGGCAGGTCGGACGGACCCGGTAATAAACAGAGGGAAAGAACAAACAAAAAAAAAGCACCTCTCCGAAAACGGAGCGATCAATCAAAATTGAGGAATGTTTTCGCGGATCGATATGTAGACGAAAAAATAACCGAGGAAAATATATAAAAGAACGAGTCGGGACCAAAGTTCAGAGGATCCGGTATAAGTGAATAAATACCAATTGCGAAATGTGTCTGCATATTTGCTTTAAACTTTTATTATCCAAATTTGGAAGCGCAAGCGCCTTATTGCGACAATCTGTATAATTACTTCAAATTTGTCGTTAGTTGTGTTGCATATGAGTCAACGATTCGATGCGAGCGCCATTCCGTGGGAATCTCAGCAAGAAACTTAATTAATGGACACAGTGTGTGTGTTTGAAGAAAGAAGGAAGGAATGAATGAAAAGAATCGAACGTCTTATGCGTGCAATGTGTGTGTGTGTGTGGTTAGTTATATACACCTATAGAGGTGTACATAAATATATTTCAATTCAGCGGTCGGCCGTTTCGCGTGACAAATTAAATTATTGAAATTGATTACGTGAGATCGAGGTGTGCGTGTGTCAAAAATACCGGTTAGCAAAGTCCAATCTCTTTCTTTCTCTCTCTCTCTCTCGGCGTTTCGTACATGCCGTTTTGTTTTGTTTGCTTCTTCGGTCGTTTGTTCATTCTTCTTCTTCTTCGTGTGTCTTCTTTCCTCTGCTTGTTCACATCATTTTTAAACGTGTCCGAGGAGCGAGGAGCGCGAGCAGAGAGAGCGATTTAATTACTTCTGACATTTATTTATTCACATCGAGGCGTTCGGGCGTCGCGGGCGCCTTTATTTATTAGACGTACATTATATATTGGGAGAAATGTTTATGTGATTTATTTTTCTCTACTCACACACAAATACACACACACACAAAGTAAAAGAGTGGCTCAGACAACCGCACCGGAGATTACGATTTTCACTTGGGTCACTATCGTTCTCTTCTCTTTGTATATGAACATATATATATGTGTGTGTGTGTGTGTGTGTGTGTGAAGATCAACCCGAACAAATTACATTATAAATAACGATTTATCATCATCTCCTTCGCTCCTTTCGTTCCGACCAACACTCTCACCAACAACATGCAACAACATCCACGGCGAACGCAAGAAGCAACAGAAGAACAAGACTAAAAGAGATGACTCAATCGTAGTTTTGTTCTTTTGGATATCCCTCATTTTCCAGAAACAATTTCGCCGATGGACATCTTTTAACGTTATTAACACACAATTTGCATTCAACGTGTTAACAACTTTGCTCGAAGCAACTAATATAAACGCGACGCGATATTTGCCCAGCAATCTATACAAATATCTGTGAAAGAAATCATGAATATTTTATACATTTCTTAGTATGATTAAAAGTTAATTAATTAAAATTTACTCATAATCGAATATAGTCAAGTGACAGCTAATAGATGGCGCACGAGAAGTTAATTTCGTAATCGGCGCCGAGTTCCAACGGCAATAATTAACCGACTATGTAAGTTTTCTAATTGAGATAAAACGTTATCGACGCGTCGGAAAAAACGTACTTATTAATTTTGATTAAATAAATATTTAAGATTTATATGTGTAAATGTATGCGGACGTACGAGGAATGAGAGAAAGAAAGAAATAAAGATGTTTTTTTTTTCCATTTCGATTAATTAAAAATAAAAATGATGTCGGCGTTTCGGGTCACCCTGTAAAGTCACCCTACATCTCTCTTTCACTCTTCCCAAATACGATTTTATATATACTTTATTTATCCTCGGTTATCGGTTTCTCCGTTGCCGCCGCCGCCCCCGATTTGTTTCGGTTTTTTCTTTCTCTATTTATGATTTTTTTTTCCTTTGGTCGAGCCGTTTGTGAATACCGCACTGACCTCACTTCCTCTGACCCCACAGCATCTCATCTCACTTCATCCATATAGTTCTTTTTGATCATTCTCTCTTCGTTGAGCGAAACGATGATTGTTTGGTAATCGTCGTCGTCGGCATCTACAATCATCATAACATTAATAATAATAATAGTAATATGTATAACATGTAAATGAATATTACGCACACAAAGGAACATCTGTTGTTTTTGACCATAAGGAGAGATAAGGCCCCTTTTTGTCGGCACCCCCCGTCTCGTCTCTCCCTTCATCCTCTTCCTCCGCCACCTTCCTTATCAAATCAAAATTCCGTCCATCCCATATTCTTCTCTCTCTCGCTCCCACCAATTTCGATGGTTGTAATCGCCTTCTTTCAACTCTGCCTCCCGCTTATCTTGTTTATTTTCAAATCAATCCATTAATACATAATTATAAATAATTATTACGCTATTCCCATATGCGTTTTGCGTAATCGCTCCGCGGCAAACTCTGTACTTTTTGCTCATGCTTATTACATTTGCCAAACTACATTTTATATTATATAAATATCACGATACGCGAACCGCAATAGACAATTCAGATTATCGAACATGAAATCCAATTGCTATTTAAACTAACAGAACTGAAGGAAACAAACAAACTTTCGTTGCTATGTGCATATTAATTTGTTTATCAATTAGTTTATTCGATTTAAATTATACTAATCGAAAATTGACATCATGAGTCACTTATATTTTTTGTTTCCTTAATAAATCGTGATTTGTTTTATACACGGCCAACTATATTAGCATCCTACAAACTGAATGAAGAACAATAATAGTTGGGTCGGTTTCATCTATAAAAGGCCGTTTTGTAGTGGGCGGTTTATGAGAGTGTGTGTGTGTGTGTTGTGAGCACGATAAATAAAAAAGAATCAATTCGTAGGTGAATTCTCTCTCCGGCACATAATATAATTATGGTTTTATAATGAAGTGATTATGTTGTTCGTCGTCTTGTTCTTTGTTTTTGTTGTTGTTGTGTTGTTGTTTTGGGGCCGTAATTTGATGATTTTCGAGACGGGGCGGCGATGGAAACAATGTAAATAATAGGCGAAGCAAAAGGTGGGGAACGAACCGCGGGGAGCATACACACACTCACACACACGCACTCTTGCTCACTTGCATAGTGTAGAGTGTAGAACAAGAGAGAAGAGCAAAGAGGAGACGACCGGAGTCATTTCCAGACGTGTAATTAGATGATTAAAGGCCCCATTGTTCCCCCTCGGGGCTGACAGCTCAATCAACTGCCTTTTTGTTGCGCGCTCTTTTCCCGTCCTTCTCCATATTCTCTATAGTCTCCCGAAGAACAAGACCATGAGACCGAAGAAACAACACCTCTTCTTTTCTCATCTCTCGATCCCAATTCCGAAACCCACCACCACCACCCTCCTCTTCTACCCCTCTCTCTCTCTCTTTCCCATCGTCCTCCTCTGCAAAGGCGAAACCAAACACAACGAAAACAACGAAATCACTTAAGTTAAGACACGCTCGGCAATTTGCTAAGTTGGCAAACGCTCAGCCATTATTAAAGAAAACAAATGCTAATTCTCTTCGAATTTCCCGCCTCTCCGGTTTACCTCGAACAGCGCGTTTAATGACTCAACTTTAAACACTAATTACTCACCCAACTAAAGCATCGACGCCGAAGATCATTATTAAAGTTTACGAGATACTTAAAAGCTAGTTTTATAATTTTTATTAAACAAAAAATTAGTATAATCCCTTCATTAAAATGAAATGAAATGAATGAATATATTTAATATTATATATGCATGAAGCAGAAAATGTTAACATTCTCCATTGAGAACATGCACATTTAGTGCATAACTTGCTTTAAATCAATCAAGTTACATAGCTAAACTAAAATAGACCGACTTTAAAAGCACGCAACTTGTTAAGTTGGCTTCTGTAATTTGCCCCGGACAGGTGGACCGATTATCTCGGCTTTGAAGATTGTTTTCTATTGCCATTATAGCCCACTTTTTCTTCATCCTGGGAGCGGAGTGAAATGCACACAAGGAATTGATTTAGATTTTTTTTTCTCTGTCCGCTTCGTGCTTATATATTTTTTAATTAAACCCCCTCGAAAACGGCAAATTACAATGATTAAGGGACAGAAGAGAGAGAGAGAGATCGAAGAAGTTATTTAATTTTTTTTGTGCGTGCTGCCTGGGGCGGATGCATGATAGATTTTTAAACAACATTATAATGTCGGAGAGAATCAGCAGCTAAGTTTACCTGTGCCGCCTCTTACCTTGCAGACCGAGAAGAGGGATCCGTGTCCGAATCCGCCTTTCCCTCATCTCGTCGATTTTTCGGTTCCCTTGATGATGATGGTGGTCGTTGATGATGATGTCGATGATCAAAAAGATAATGATTACATCTGTAACAAAAAAACGAGTTGTTAAAAATGGATTAGATTTAGTTTAGTTATGTATTTATTTAGGTTTTTCGTTGTAATTGTTGTTGTTGCTGTCGGAGGAGTAGAGTAATTAAGAGATTTTCGTTGGATTAATTCACATCTCGGACACATGATGAATGAGGTCGAATCGCTTAACTCTCTCTCTCTCTCTCAGGGTTCATCGGATATGATCATCATCATCATCGTCCGGTTTTGTTAGTGTGGGTGTATTGTTTCGTGTGATCACGTGCGCGAAAATTCGAAATGATATTTCTGGTGACAGAGAGTAATGGGGTTCGGGCGTTTCATCCCCCCGTGCCGCCACCGCCGCCCGCCGACTCCACGGCCAACGGTAGCGGGGCGTCGGGTCTGCAATTTCCTGCTAATTCAATGTCTTTCAATCCAAGATATCGCGTGATTGATTACACCCCGACACGCCCACGCAGAAGAAAAATAATCAGGGTTTATACACAAAAAAAAAGCACTAGCTAAACGTATGCATTAAACACAAAAGGGAGAAAGAGAGACGTTATGTAACGGGTAAAGGACACGCGTACGTTTAAAAAAAAAGTGAACGAGCGTTAAAGGCATTAGAGTGGTGAGAGAGAGACGAGAGGGTGGGCGGCGGCTGGTGGAAACGATTACGGCATCAACCCCTTGTTTGCTTGCGCACTTAAATTGTCACCGATTAGAGTGAATTTGTGTATTGCGAGAATAATACCGGAGAACACACTCGAATTAAAACACATCTTCGCAATCATTCATTATTTTTATATCAACAAACAAATAACAATGCTCATCAAATAATTAAAACAATGTTTGCTAAATCAATAATCATTTTAAAAACTAACTGAAATAAATTGAAATCTCCTATCAATTAATTATAGATGTACACATTCAATCTAAGTTATATTAATAGTAGAGTACATTCATTTCTAACTTCAGTATACGTAAAAAAAATACCAATCCCGACACGAAAAATGCTAATCCCGACACTATAAATTGGGATTAAATCTGGGAAAAACGACCGTCGCTCGCCGCGAGAATTTCAAACACATCCTCCCTCTCGTCTTCCTTGTACAAAACCCAAACCTACCTACCTACCGCCCCCCACCGACAAGTTCGCTCCAAATTACAGGAAGTTAATGGAAAATTTAAATTTTGAATCCGGGCCGCGTACAGCTGAATAATTGCCTCGCGCGCAACGGCGTCCCGACAAACTGCCGGTCGCCCCCGTCGCGAAACCAAGTTCGTGAAGAGTGTATGTAATAATCGGGGCTGGATGGATGGATGGAAGGTGGAAGTGAGGGGTTTGCTTGGTTCTCGCTGTGTCGGATGGAAGAAGAGACTCGACTCCTCTCTCTTAAATAAAATATAAATCAGCGGTCGCGAAATTTGTATGCCCGCGGCGTCGCGCCACTTTCACAGACTACTTGAGGCCCGACGAAATCCACCCACAATTTTCATATTCATCTAACCATAATATATATACATGTATACATATTATATACCAAGCAACTACCCCTCTCTATCTCTACATATATTTTTTTTTCTTCCTTCTCGTTTGATCTTTCAGGTCTCACGCTGCGAAGCGATGAAAATCTGTTGTAAATAAGTAACTAATCCGCGGTTTTATCGGGCATCCGATGGGATAAATCATAGGGAATTAGGGACCTCTCTCTTTCTCTCTTTTTCTCTCATACTTCCCCCAACATCAGAATCTCGATTGCTTGCGCCCTATACGCTACATATATATAACGAGGAACGACGTCCTTTCGTAACAAAAAATAAATAAATATATACTCACATACGCACAGGCATTGTATCGCATTAGATGAAGTAATTTCATGGCCTTTTAGTGACGGGAACCCCGCAATTTGTTTGAATTACGATTCGACACGGCAGCTCGGAGAAACCGAACCGCAAAATCCACACACAGGAGGGGTGGCTTGGCTTTACTTGGCTGTCTGGGAAACTGAAACAGGGAAAACGAAAAGTAAACATTAAAACGAAAATATAAAGAACAAGTGTTAGAGTTAGTTCGAAGATAGAATGGAATGTTTAAAAAAACATTTTAATGTGTAAGTCAAAAATGATAATTAACACTTTGACATACGAATAAAATAAAAGTTATGTAAGGATAAAACAAAGTACTTTGATTTTGTACAGATCCTTTAGCATTGAACGATAAAACAACAAGATTTGTTTCGTTTACTATCATTCAGAAAAGACATTATTTAGTACTTGTAGAAGGGTATAGAGAAGTGTTTAATTTGTCACTATTTTTTTTCATAATCAAAGCGTCGTTATATTATTATTATCCAATTCAATTCTTACATACTTTCTGATGAATTTGTTTTACTCGTTTACGAACTATCGTTTTACTTTCAAGTTTACTGACAGAATTATTATTTTTAGGTCATTGTTTGTCAAAGGGTTAATTTGCAAGATTGAATTTGATGAACATATTAACATCAGATTGCATTGCAAATAATATCGTTTCAATGTAACGTTTTCTCTGATCTAAATGCAGAACAGTTTTTTTTTTGTTTGTTTAAAGGTGGGCGCGAGGGAGGTGGATGCAAATGTGCGTACATAAAAGCCGTGGAAGGAAATAAAGCAAAGAAAGCGGTGGCGGTTGTCGGCGACGGCGTTCAGAAAATGGGATTATTGTCGGCGGCGGCGGCGGGCGCAAATCCCTTTCGTCTCCGGCGGGATTTCGCGAATTTAGATGCAAATTTTTGCCGCTCTAATGCGCGCACCACCCTACACCTAGTGCTGTGGGTGTGCGTGGGACTCCCTCGACACCGACGTCGAGTGTCCTTTTTTCTTTCGAAAGCCGACGACTCGCGCCTTCCCCACACACACACACACATACACAACAAATCCGACAATCGGTCGAGCCAATCTACGAATAATATAACCGGCAGATTAACAACACTATTAGGGCCTAATCCGGCACGCGACGGCCACGCGCCCACCGCACACACCAACATCCATCCATTCAACCATCCTCCATCCATCCATCATCGAAGAGAGATCGCGGGTCCAAACAGTCGGCAATAAAAAACCTATATAAGTTATGTGTGCGTACGTTTTGCCGCGCGGCAGCTCGCAAAATGGCTATAAATCTAGAACATTTTGTGTGTGTGTGTATATGAGAGCGAGTGAGAGAACCAGAGAATTTCCACCACCCCCCGATTTTCTTTTCATTTTTATTTATTTTTCTTTCTTTCTTTCCATAAGGGCGGCCGAAGACTGCGACGATCATTTTTCGCCGCGAAAAGCGATATAAAACGTGTGTCAGCTTTAGCGCACGAAAAATTATAAGTTATTGCCGGGCGGGCGCAAGCTTACAAAACGCCACGGGAATGGAGGAATGCTGTTGAACGGCTTGAAGGGATGAAACAGAGCGCGAGACACGCGTAAAACACGAAAATAAACGAAAATTTACCGTGGGGACTCTTTCTTTCTTTTATTTTGTTATTTCTTTCTTTCTTCGATCTGTTACATTGAGAGACTTTTATAAGTATTTCAATATCTTTAATGTTCTTGACTTTATTTAGTTCACTCCCAAAGTAAATAAAGTTATATAATCAATGTTTTAATATTGAAACTTATTTAGTTTTTACAAAGATACAGAATCAAACAGCAAAGCAATTCGGCTATTCAAAAATTGTCAATATGAAGAGAGTGTACCAAGAAGACCTTTCGACAGATATCAAAGAGAAGGTTATCATTAAAGAAACTATCAAGATAGGTTTGATTCGCATATATATCCATTGAAAAATTGTCGAACAAACATAAAAGTTAAAGCAGATCTTAGAAAGACAAAAGTAAAATAATTAATAGAATTAATAGAATTAATTTAAATAAATTTAATAAAAAAATCAAATCTTCACAATTACTTTTGATCATAAATCAATGATGTTTTACCGAGACGAATAAGAAAGCCAATTAATTTAACTTTCGAAAAGTAAAGAAGCTTAGTTGCTAATATTGATGAACAACAAGCGATCTTCTGCCCCGTGCAGTCATCTTGTAAATTAAACGAACGATTAATTTATTGAATAAATATCCGGTAGTCGGCTTATTAAAAATCCTTTTTCTCCTCTCTCTCTCTCTCTCTCTCATACACATACAACCGCTCATTCATTTTGCCTTCATATTCTCTTCGAAGACCCAAAGGTGCGTTTCTCCTTCTACCGTCGATGATTTAAGACCTTCCGCATCGAATTATTATATTAAAAACCAATTTTTTCCATGTTCGTTCATCTCCCTTTCTCTCTCTATCTCCCTTATACACACACACACACACACGTACTATACACAGCAACTGCATTGCGCGCACACTATTCCCGCGGTGTCTTTCGTGGAGGCCCCTCTGGGCTCGGCCTTCTCTCGATAACTTCATTATCGCGCGCCTCACTTTAATGCGTTTCCTTCGGAGCAGAGCAGCCAGCAGCAGCAGCTGTCCCATATGAAAAGGGAACGAAGAAGCAGGAGGAGGAGAGAAAAGAAAGGAGACGGAGCCGTGTAGGCATATCAAAAGGAGGAGGCGATTTCCCATTATTTAAATTACACGATAACAATCGATACACGAAATATTGTTAATAAGGTTCCCTTCTTTCTTCCGCTACTTTTTCTTCCACATATTTAATATATATATAAAACTTTTTTTTTTCTGGTGGAGCGAACAACGCAACAAGGGCTGGGCCTCCCTTAATTTCTTAATCTAGTTTTTATTACACCCGTCTCTCGTAACCTTTTTTTTTTCCCTTCTCCTATGCAATCTACCTATTATTAATGTTATTACCACAGGAAATTATTACATACCAACCCTGGTATTATCCTGATTCATAGGAAATATAGACTTTAACTACACAAATTTGAAAATTTTCAGTTTATAGATGACTTCTTATAATCACATTGCTGATATTAATATCAAAGAACTAACGAAACAATCAAGACAGTACATTTTACGCGTAATTATTTTTAGATAATAACTATTGCATTGGTTCCATATTAATGCCAATCAATAAAAATAAATCACAATGTTTCAATATTTAAACAAAATGATAATTTCTATAATTGACAAAATATGAAATATAAATTTGAATGTGTTTTGTAATAAGAAAAATAAATAAATAAAAGAGGAATGTTTCAAAATAATATTTACCATTCAGTATACACAATAAGTAAAGTATATTGAAGCCATTACAACTTTAATATAAATATCACGGGTCTATATCGCAAGCCCGACAACCGTCTATTGAAATCCCGACTGTATTAAAGTTCAGCGCTTGAAATCCCGACTATGTCAAAAACCCGACTACCATAATCCCGACTATATCGAAATTCCGATTATATCAAAATCCTGACTACCATAATCCCGACAATAAAAATCCCGACTACCATAAAAATGTTATTGTAAAAATTTATAATAATAAAAGACACTGTAGAGATTTCGATATAGTCGGGATTTCGAACGTCGGGATTTCGGTTGTCGGGCTTGCGATTGCCACCGAAATATCACATATGTAGAACCAAAATCAATTAACAAAATTATTATCATTACGAAAAAGAGAAACAAAGCACATTTAAATTAACTTAAATTGATTAAAACTTAATCAACTTAATGATTAAATCATTTGAAATTAAAATTGATATCTTTTCCAAATATATAGTAATTTAATGCAACCGAAACTAAAACATGTAAATAGAACGGAAATACCGATAAGAACAAAGAGAGTCAATTAATTAATATTTTTGAATAGGCGCAGTAATAATTAAAAATATAAAAACCTGAAAAGAATTTAAGAAAAATATGCAAAATTAATTGAGATTTTGGAATAAACGTAGTAAAAATTAAAATTAAGAAACCTGATTGTTTATATAACGACTAATTATAAATTAATAATGTAAAAAAAAACTTTTAAACATTTCATTTTCATTAAAATGACGTAGATTTGTAAATAAAGTGAAGTTGTTTCAATTGAGAGATCCTGCGCAGTGACGCTGCGGTTCGCGCCAACTTCAGCTACTACGTCACACAGTTTTGCACCAAAGATGCATTGTTGCTATAAATAATAACAAAATATAACAAAAAAAATGGAGTGAATGGAAGCCATTTTGGAAGCGTTGTAATTTCTAATGAATTTACGGCTTAATCACATTAGAAATGCATGTAAGATAGAATGTTGCGATTTGAAACAATTTGCGTGACAAACAAATACAAAAGAAACTTAATAATATAAAGCGAAAAACCAAAGAAAAATGATTAAGAAACTCACTGTTTTTGCCAGAATCTTATTGGATTGTGTTTCCTGATGATGGATTTCAGGAAACAAAGGATAATTCATTGGATTCGAACGGATTGCAGCTACAATTTTGAATATTGAAAACGGGAGCTCACGCAGAAACGACGAACACTAAAACACGACTAAGCATCCCCCCGCCATGCAAAAGTAGCGTCACCACGTCGACCAACTTATTTTGTTTAAACAAAAAAAATTGAAAAACTCCCTCTCGTGGTTTCATTCGAAGTCATTATAAACATAATAATACAAATATTTCGATAAATAACATTAATTATTGCGGATATAAATAATAGAATGTGTTAATATTGTTATGTCTTTCGAATTTGAATTCCATTTAGTAGAGTCAAGAAATGTTAACTGATTGACTAAGTCAACTAATTTGAAATCACTTACAGGCAATCGGTTAGCATGTTCAAAAATTGTCTATGTCAAATAGAGTTCATCGAATAAAAAAAAGTATAAACAAGATTTAATATATACTTTGAACTCACTTATGGGCAATTGATTAGTATGTTCAAAGAAGATCATGTGATCAATAATACTTCTTTCGAGTAACAGACTTACAATATTTGATTGTTAAGATTTGAATCGCAAGCACAGTTTAGTTATACTGAAATTGTGTAACATTGATAATAGAATTATGTAATGTCATATGTATTCTTATTTCCTATATGAATATCTAGAGCAGTGTTTTTAAACCAGTAAAAAAAATATGGATTATGAGATGGCTGGCTCAGTCCATATTATGTATGATGAAGAGTTCGCTGTTGGTGGTGGTGGTGGTGTTCGTTGTTGCGTCGATGCAGCAGTATGTTGTAGTCATGTAGCATGTAGCATGCATATGTAGGAAGTCGTTGAAGTCGTTAAAGGCCCATTTATGGCCGCGCTGGCAGCGTAATATATAATAAATAATGCGGACCGGACCTGAATGAGTTATGGCTGAAATTGATATTAGATGTGTAATTAAATGCACAGTTCACTGAATCCTCACCGCTCTATTGATGGAAAATAATAATAAGTTAATTGCGCGACCAAACATCGACGCAAAACCCCACCGCCACCAACCCGCCGATGGTAATTGCCCACTTTAATGACTTCATTGCACACTTATCCGGTTCCTGGAATAACACCAATTTTCGATACCAATCGGACCGGAAAAACCGGACTCTTTCTTGCACAATCGACGACCATCGTCGTCATCGTCGTCACCAGATGACGCCTCACCCAAATAACGTTGCACAATAATAATAATTAGATCAATTTACAGTCATCTCGCTTCGTATTTTATTGTGCTTTTTGTGTGTGTGTGTGCGTGTTATTGTTGTCGTTATGTAAGAGGGTTTGGTGGATTTGGGGGAGGCTGGTCTGGTCGAACATAAAAGCGGGTGGTTAAAAGTACTTCGGTACGTCGGGGTGTTCATCTTTTTCCTGTTTGATCCAAAGCTGACTGTGATTTTCAGGTCACGAAGGGGATGGATCGAGTGGTCTCACTCACATCGTACATACATATCCCATATATACACGGTATACGTATATAAAGAGGAGAGACATAATGTAACCCCGACTCGGCTTTTCGGAAAAGCCTTTCCGGGCGGAAAAAGAGTTATACGGCGGAGAATAATAATGGAAAGCCCTTTTTGAATTTTATTCGTTTCGATTTATTCGCGCTGAGTCTGCAGGCGCGCCGGGCGGAGCACGCGACCTGTGTTGCGAATTTCCGCACGTCGCCTCCGCCTCCGCCACCACCGGAAAATCGGGGGTTGAAATCGCACCGCCTCCCTCTCGCATTTACATGAGCAGCACCAAACAAGAATCACTGGGCCCCATCACCTCTCTCTCTCCGTCTATCTCTGTGTGTCTCTTCTATGTATTTCTCTGTGTTTATCTGCAGTTCGCACACGTTGCGACTTCATTGCCGACTATAGCCGCGCGAATTGAGATGGAAACGGATAAAAAATTGCCCGGAACCCTGCAAAAACCCTCATCTCCATCCCTCTCACCCAACCAACCCAGCGGAACACTTTATTCGCTCTACGCTCACCCTCGCACATACACACACACACACACCGCAGAAACGCAAATTTAAATTTAAAACAGGTAAAAAGATCTATGGCAAAACGTGAACAGAAAAAAAAAATACACACAAACATACACACGTCAGTTACTTGTTCCCAATTTTTCGCACAAATCTAATTTGAATATTTAAAGTTCATGAAAACTTAACACTCTTCACATTAATTTCTATACGTATTACAAAATACAAATCTAAGTAAATTACTTTTCTTACCTAATGATCTGGCATTTGCTTAGATGAAATGTCTGTCATCAACGATCTGCAACAAAACACATACGAATTAGTTAAATCAAACTACTAAATAATCAAGACTACTTTGACAAATGCGCTTTCATAATTAAAAACAAAATCGTAATGTCATCGCATGTGACATTTCCGTGTTGCGTTTGTTTAACGCCGATTCACGTTTATATTCTTCTCTCTCATTCCCTATTTGCGTAAGGGATGGCGACACATTACAGAATTTAGTGAGGGTTTATTCACATACAAATATATATACATATATTCGTTTCGCTGTCGCAGTTAGTCTTTCTTTTTTTTTTGCAACCCTGTACGTGTGTGTTCGAGGGTTGAGTGAGTGAGTGAGAGAGACAATTTATTTTTGATGCGGTGTATAATTTTTCCGGTCGCCGGTCGCCACCCCCCGTCCTTCTCCTCCTCCTCCTCCACCTCTTCGTCCTCCACCAGCAGCAGCAGTAGCCAACCTCCGCATCCCTCGGGAACCCATTCAATTTATTGCATATAAATAATAACTAGGTATTTCCATGCTTCGTGCGCGCAAAACACACATACACACACTCTCTCTCTCACTCGCTCTTTCGAATTTTCGAAAAGCTCTCGCGTTGTGCATGTGTGTATGTGCGAGTGTCCCCGAAAAATAAATAAATTTATAAATAAATCAGAAGAATTCACTGGGCGGCAAAAAAAAGTTAATTGAATTTTGAAAATTAATACTGCAGTGCTTTTGTTGTCGTTGCAGTTGTTTCGTTTCCAATTGTAGCAATTGTGGTGGATGGTCACGTATTGAAATACGATAGTTGATGCTACCACTACTACTACTACTACTACCACCACCTATCAATTCATAAAGAATGAATTTTCAATATTCCAAACAAAAGTTTCACTCTGTTAATTGATCATCGACGTTTGATGTTTTAGTAAATTCTATTACTAAATCAAATCTAGAACGCTAAACTTTGACATGCTATTAGTCACAATTTTAATATTTTCAAAATTTGGAAATTTCCATCAAAATTTTATCTGTACACTTGTGTTTCGCAACAAAAACAACAATATATAATACAATTAAAAAGTCTGCAAATGTAAATTCTTTCTACTCCAAGTTGATTGAGAGAGACACGACCGTAATTGCATCTAAATTTACTAACTTCTTTTCTTCTCCTATTTTTTTTCTTCTCCCTTTGTTGCCTTTCTCAAGTCGTTGTGTATAAATCAAGAAGAAGGCTGCGGCGGGAGTTGGGGTGAGTCGGACAAAGAAGGAGAAGAAGAGAAAAAAAACAGAAAAACTTTTTAATTAAGTACGGCACGAGACCCGCGGGAGACTTTCAGAAGGAAGGAAATTAAAAGAAAATGAATTTGCGAAAATAAAGGAAAACAAAATATATATATATATATATGTACAGAGGATGTTGGAAGAGTTATTTCTAAGGAAAATTAAAAAGAAGGATTTCTTTTTAAAATGTGTATTATGCAAAGAAAGAAATGGAATTATGTTTTTAAAAATGTAATGTTTTCAACACGAAACTATTACCGTGCAATCAAAACAAATCATTTACAAAATAGATATTGTGATAATTAACACTTCTAGTTTGATATTGATGCATAAATATACATATACAGGCCGATGAAGAGACGGAACGCTATAATTAAGTTGTCACGCATCCTTGTGTCCTTCATATGCTAGTTAAACGGTCATTTAAGGTAGTGAAGTTGAAAATAACTTTATATTAAACTTTAATCAAATAAGTTTTTTTGCAAAATTATCATCTAATTTGCTTATTTTATTACATTTTTAATTGTGTAATTGATTGTGCTTTAGTGCAATAAAAATTGTTATTATTATTTGTCAGTTTGTCATGTACATTAGGGGGATGTGTAGGTAGAGCGGTGATTCGATCGTGAAAGTGTCTCGCGAGACGACATCTGCTCCTACATCCCCCGTACACATAGATGCGAGCGTTGGAGTGTACGTGTGTGTGTGTGTGTGTGTATTCGCCGGTGGTTTTGGATGTGTAACCATGGCGATGCTCTCCTCTCTCGGAGACATTCGCTTGTTTTAATCAACGCCGGCTGTCATGGAAACGCAGAACCCGCCATTGGACAATTCATTTTGTAATTACGCTGACGACACCCCAGGCGGCCATTTTGGCGCGGCCACAGGCGCCCACCGCGCCCCGACGACCGGAAACTACGTCTCGGCGACGGCGAAGCTTCGTTCTGGCCGGATGTGCACCGTCGCCGCCCCACACCTCCCCACTGCCGCCCAAGGGTACGAGACGGCAGGGAGGAATGTGGGGCGGAGGAGGAGAGGCGGAGGCGGAGGCGGCCGAGGAAAACGCGGGACGACTAATACAATTAACGGGAGACAAGTGAAACTCCGCTATCGTAATTTCGCTCCCCGAACTACCCTAGCTCCCTCTACAACTTCTCTCTCTCTCTCACATACACTCTGAAAGCACCTTCCTCTCATCCGCCCCCGGGAAACAGAGTTCCGGAAGTTGGAAAGAGTAGTACAGACTACGTACGAGAGAACGAGAGAGAGAGATAGTGCGAGGGTGGATCGAGGTTGCTGCTGCTGCTGCTGCGACCGCCGCCTCCATCAACTCCTCTCTTACTCCTCATCCTCCTAACCTCTGATGGAATGCTGATGCTTCAAACTTGATTAAAATAGATTGAATGTTTCTACTTACTTACTTTATTACACGCCCGCTTTGTGACTACTACTACCACCATCGCTACACCTCCGCCGCACACCCTTTTGTTTTAATAGAGAATAGCATCACCGCCGCCTCCGTCTCTTCTACTATTACTACTACCACCTTTCCCCCCATGCGACCCATAAACTTTAACCCGAGCCCCACTTACGCAATCAACTCGCAACTTTTTTTTTTCAAATCCTCACCACCCTACTTTCCCTTCATCTACCATCTACCTACACTCTCGCTCACTCACTATTTTCACTTTAACAATAACCCAACTTCGTCCACTTTTTGACGTTCCCTCCCTGCCAAATTAGTCATGACCATTACACCGCAAACGGCTCCTGACTTTATTGTCACCGCAATAAATGCGCGCCCTCTTTTATTATATCAAATAACAATAAACATCATTATAATAGTTATTGTCACATTAGATTTATTCCCTACACAGGCCTATAATTGTATACATACAATTATATACACAGTAAGTTTAACAAGATGTAAAGTTACTTAAAAGTAAGAAATGTATAGAATTTATTGTATTTCATTCTAGCAATATTATTAAAAAAAAATAAGTAAAGAGCAAAAGAAGAATTTACTTGTGCGCGTATAGTTTATTGTCATTGGTTCATGCATGAGCGTCGAGTAAAGTCTAATTGGAGTCTGCACGTATCGTTATTATTTAGGCCTTTCCTTCTTATTTATATTACGAGATCTCATTTTATTTTATTCCTGCGGCTCTCTTCGTTTTACCCTCATTTCAATAATGAGAGGTTAGCGCGATGCCCGCGCGTTATTTATCTTTCAATCGATGCGCGATCCTCATCGCAGATTGAAAATAAGTTTCAGCCTGCGAAAAAGAAATAAAACGTAAAACTAAAACGTTCTTTGCGCATCGCAAAAGAAAGGAATGGAAAATGTTAAAACATAAATAAGGGGAGAACGGTATGGAAGAGAAGAAGCGTTCGCGGGGATTAAGAAATTATTATTGCCGTGGAGAGAGAGGATGAAGCGATGCTGCTGTAGCTTCTCGAAGATGCAAAGGAAGAACGAGAGAAGAAGAAAAAGAGAAGAGGTGGTGGTGGTGGAAGATTTGCGAGGATGTTTGTTATGCGAGAGCAACGAAGAACTGGAGGCGATCCGTGGTAATCACGTTGCGTGCCTTGTTTATGAATCAATTATAAATTTACATCTGTATCTTAATTATCTGTAATAAAGCTTTAAAGATGCCACTTACGGCCGGTTATTACTGAATCGAGCATCCTAGGAGAAACGCGAACTTAACAAAAACAAAAAAAAAAGAAAACAAAAGTACCGAGAGGAGAGCAAAGCGATAAACAAAAAAGTGTAATATAATCGATGCGTTATTCGAGGTTATTGCTGTATGTATGATATTACATACTTGTCATATGAATGAAGTCATTGTTGCTGCAATTATATAGCATTGCATGTAACTTGTTAAATTATATTGACACTTAATGTCGAAGGGCAATGATTTTTTTTTGGGTCTGTTCTTCGGTAATAAAATAGATTGTGTGTGTGTTTTTTTTTTGTCGCGAGGAATCCAATTAGAATGTCGGTGAGGTTGTCGCGGTAATCTCCCGTTGATTGTATAAATTAGTGGTCGAGAGCATTAAGTGTCAATTACGTAAGGGGCTTAAGGGAAGATCATGCTGTATGATGGAAAAGAAAAGACGGAGGGGAAAGGTGCGAGCTAGAATGGGACAGAGGATGGAGCAGGAAAAAAGTGTATAATGTAAAGGCAGGAAAGGAGGAGGAGGGAGAGAGTTTATCGCGTATTCCCTCCTCTTCACCCCGAGCGGAAAATATTAACATGACAAAGCTGCGAGTTGGGGGGGTTGACGCGGAGTACAAATCGGCAGATAGTGGCAAATAATATTCGAATAAAATTTCAACTTATGAAAAAAGCTAGGGGAAAATATGAGACTTTGTCGAGTGGGGTGCAGTTAGTGAAGCAGGCAGGCAGGCAGCATGCAGCAGTCTTCTCCAAGATACGATCTTAATACAGAGCCAATTCATTTAAAGTCACCCTCACGAGGGCGGCAATATTTTCATCACGGACATCACCGTCCTCATCCTCATCCTCCTCCTCCTCTTCATCCCCGTGCGATTGAAGGGGGAATGCACAATATTATTACTCAACGGGGATCATCAAATCAGATCGGATCGACCGACATATGTGTCGGATTACATGCACCGAGGGCATTATCTTTGAATTACAAAATTCTACTCCTCCTGCCACTCTCTCTTCTTCTGCTATTTGTTTTGTTCGCTTCGCTTCGCTTTTTTTTTTCGTTGTTGCTGTTGCATAATGTTCGTTCCGGTTTCAACCCCCCCCTGGAGACCGCCCCACCCTGCAAAACCACCACCGATGTTCATTTCCAAATCGCGTTATCTCGCCCAATGCTAAACGCGCACAATTCATTCCGCACCACAAATAAACCATTTCATACTTCATTTAAATATCGCCCTAAACATATTTAACTAAAAACATATTGCAAAAGGGTCGTTTTGTCAGTGCAATTGCATGAGATTATCTTCGATAGACTACACCTACATTTTGTTCGTTCCACATAATTACATGACTTACTTGACTTAAATAAAAAGTACCATCTTATATTTCTCAAATTGATGCTAAATGCTTCATTTGTTAAGGCGGCAAAAGTATATTACAGTCATGGAAACAACATCTTAATAAACACTTTTTTTTAAATATTTTCAATTCAATTAACTTATCATTTCTTTTCGCTTATCACATTGAACGCTACGCAAACATGAGTTATTTGTAAAATGCAATAAATAGAAAATCAGACATGTCTCGGTTCAAAAACAAATTTTAAATAACATATTTGTTACGTGATCCAAAATTGAATAAATTGCACATTGCATTTTCCCAAAAACAAACCTCTGAAATGATAGAATCTAAAGTCTAGCAATTTTAGTTAATAATAGAAAACATCTAATTTCAAAATCTAATAATTATATTTATTTATTTTTTGATACTAAACCAAGTCACGATCTGTTTAAGAAATGGATGTAAGGGATATTGATGTAATTACATCATCGGGGGCACGTGCATAGTTTCTTATACTGGTTGCGGCAATCATTGTGAGAATCGGCGCCGGATGATAATGGATAAGGGAAACGAACGAAAAAATGAAGAAAACAAAGAAATTTACAAAACGCGTAGAATTAAAGAGGGCTTTATCGCAACACAATTCATTTCTGTATCTCTGGCCTCTTCGGCATTTAGAGAGAGAGAGAGAGAGAGAGAAAGAGAAGTATCGTGAGAGTGAGAGATGGAGGCCTCAGGAACGGAACGAAACGGATAATAAAGTTATAATTTAATCCGACAGAAGTTTACGAGCGACTCCATCCACAATTCTCCATCCCTCTCTTTCCACCCACCGTCTTCTTCGGCAAAGCATAGGATATGTGAATGCGTACCGCAGAAAGAGAAAGATGAGATTTTTGACATCCTTTTCTCGTGCGAAATATAAATTAAGCATTATTATCAAGAGGAGGAAGGTCAATATAATATAATTTCAAATCGGACGAGGTCTGGCAATAATAATAATAATAATTGCCGCGTACCGGTGATAAATATAATACGCGAAGAACTGCTCGAGAACTGGTGGAGAATAGGAACCGCCAAGGAAGATGAGCGCGGAGGGGAAGAGAAGAGACAGGATAAAACGCGAAAGCTCTTAAATTCCGCCGAACGAGATAAAATTCCAATTATGGCATTTGATTATCGTCCGTTGGGGATCTGGGTGGATGAAAAAAAAAAGACACACACACACACACAAGAGAAAATCAGCAAGGGGAGTAGAGGAGAGGTCGCTCCCCTTTTGCACAGCCTGCTTGCTTTGCTTTGCCTTTTCATCCTCCACTCGACGGAAGAAGAAGGAAGACGAAGGAGACGTGAATAAAGAGAATAAAAAAACGAACCGACACTCACAATCAACCAACCACCCGACAGAGCTTACTTAAAAAAAAGGAAGGGGGTTTTGGAGTGAGTTAGTTATTCGCGCGCGCTCTCTAATTAAGACTTCATAATTTTTTCGCGGATCGCAATTAAAGAGAGAAAATATCTATATATACACACACACATATACACACACAGACACATATTATATATATATTAAATGGAAAAACGAATGCGAGGATGAAGAGGAGCGCGCGAGAGATCTGAAAAAGGAGTATGGATACCCCCTCATAAATGTCCGAGTAAATCATTGGATACGTGTTAAAACCAGCAAGCCTCGAGCACACTCCATACCATCTCTTGGCACACACACACACATACACACGTGGATGCAATGTTCCGTCCTTTTCTCTCAGAGCGTGGGTGGAAAAAGGATGTCAGACGAGGTTTCGGGTCGGGTCGGGTCAATTAAGTGGTCCTTTCTGTATTTGGGGGGTGGCGGTCGGTCGTGGGTTTTAATGGTATTTGCGCTAAAACTCGAGAGGGCCGCGCCGCCACCACAACCACTCAAGGATTCATTTCCGGCCATTAAAGGACTTCCGCCGTTTCCGCGAACGCGCGCTTCGATTACACAGAGAGCGCGGAGAAAAAAGGGAAACTAAATATATCTATATCTATCTATATCTATATAGAGGAGATGGACGCAGAAATTGGTTGGTTGCGAAAAGAAAGGAAATGTTATATAACGGAGTGAGAGAGAGAGAGATCATATGATTGATACACCGTTCGCCATAGCCCACTTCCTGGATTACTTTATTAGAAAATAGGAAACGCACTTCATCATCACTAAGGTCTAATGGTCTCTCACATTGGACGAAATCCATACACGTCACAGCTAATTTATAGATTCACTAGTAATATATTTACACCTAACACCATTTAATCTTCAACTTTTTTTTTATACCCACACTTAAATTATCCTTTTGATTAATTCATTTTTTCGGAGCACACTTAAGATTTTTCGCTCTTGCTAAATTAGATCCATCTACTTTGAGTAATTAACTAACTAATATGTGTGTACATATTACATAACGTTTAAATCGTCAAACATTCGTGATATTTGTGTAGACTATTATTTGCGAAACTCAATGAAAAAAAAATCATATACATTTGACTTAAATACTAATTTCAAACAAATTACAGTTTAGCCTGTTTTTCGATAATTAACATGAACATGAGTAATAAATGTTGTACTTGAAATCATTTGCAAGTACTTTGCAAACAGTTTTAGTGAAATGATGATTATATATTGGAACGTCTAACAAGTATATTAACATACTTGTAAACTGAATCGAGAACAGTTTCCGTTAATTCTGTATTGTTGATGATTCCGGAAAAGCAACGAAACTACGTGATCATCGTGTAATGGTCTTTCCTCTTCTTGCACCTTTCTCTCTTCCCCGTCGAGTTAAGTGATATTATTAAGTTGGAAGGTGTGTGCATCGGAATGCGGAGGATTTTAATTGAACAAGGCGGCAATCGGTAGTTGACAAGTTAATACGACCGGTGGCCGCGCACAAAAGGCACTACGCTCCACTATCCTCGCCTCTCATCCCATTCCCATCCCATCTCATCATCTCTCTCTCTCTTTCTCTCGCAATGCGCGCGCCAAATCCAAAATACCTTCAATCTCTTCGTCTCTCTCTCTCTCTCACACATATATACACACACACAACCTAATGTCCCGGATTCGAGTTTCATTGATAATTATGTAAAGCCGCACATAAATTTGTATTTAATTGTTCGGAGGAGCAGATCCGATTCCGAATCCACCGACGACGATGGGTAAAGCAGAAGAAAAATGAGCATAAATGATTTCGATAATTTGTTTGTTACGTTCGATATCCTTTTAGTCGCCTTTTACGACAAGCAGGATTTACTTTGGTCGTATTCTTTGGACAGCCCCGAAAACCAAAGGGCAACCTCACAATTATAATCCACTTTTTAACTTGTGAAACCGCAGTGCGGGATCGATCATTATTTTTACGTTGCTCCTCTTCGCTCCGCTCGATGCGAAAGTTTCTATTACGTAATCTCGCATCGAGCCATAAAAACTTATTAACCCCCCGCGCATCTGAGCCACTTCTCATCTCCATCATCTTATGTGCGCCAGACTTTGGTGGCTTTATGCTTCCGGAAGCGAACGTAAACATCTCGGAAATATCAAATAAAACTATCAACATTTAAACAACATCTCATTACAAATTAAGATACCATTGCTATCAATTGATTTAATTTGCGTAGAGAACTGTAATATCAAGCAATTTGACACACGTCAAGTGTCAACAATGGCTGACGCCATCTTTCAATCGGATTCGGTAATTTCGAAATCATGCCCCATGTCGAGACGAGTTACTTTTTGACGGAAAGCAAGAGAAGAGAAGAGATGAAGAAACGGCGATGTGTAAAGTCAGCCTCGAAAAGGCAATTTCATAGTTTACGCATTATTGTTATTACGATCATCCTCCTTCTTTCACTTCTTCTTTTCATATATATATATATATATTTTTAATTACGAAAAAAAAATCATAATAATAATATTATAATAATAACGCAATTATGGTAATAACGGACTTAACAAGATATAAATTAGATACGAATTGAATGAAGAAAAAAAAAAAGGGGGAACATAAATAGAGAGACGGGGCAATTGGCCAATGCAGCGCCGCGGTTTAATAACAATATTTCGTTCACCTGCTGAGACCGTTTCCTGTCGTCGTCTCAGTCATCTTCGATCCATTCAAAAATGTTTCGCGAAGAAGAATACAATACAATACACACACACACATTCAGATAATCATGTGATGATGTTGATGATTCTGATGGATCTAAATAGAAGGCTATAAGCCAATGGCTGGTGGTTTCGATTCCGTTGCACGAAATGGAAATTAATATATACTTTTTATAATTTTTTTTTCGCTATTTATTTTTTTTTTGGTTGATTTCGCGTAAATAAAAGCTCGACGGATTTTCGGGCTAAAAAGTAATTAGCGATAAATCACAATTGCCGTGCAGATATGTATAATACATTTGGCGGGGCCAAAAAAACAAAAAACAAAATCAACAAATATAAAAAAAACAAAATGTGGGTGGTGGTGGTGGTTTGAAGGGAGTTTGGCGCGTTGTGTTTGTGTGTGTGTGTAATCAATCCATCAAAAAATAATAAAACACCGAAAATCAACTACAGCAAAAACGCATCAAAGCGAAAATAATAAATAACGCAGCGAACATATTGGCATCGGCACTAAAAACTCGATAATGAGATTTCGCGGCGCGAGAGACGCCCCCTTCTGTGTGGGCGTGGCCTAAGAGTGACCAATGGTGGAAGGCTTCGAAGGTAGGAGGCGCGGCCCGAGAAACCCGCCTATTTCATGTCGGGAATTTCCGCACTGGTTAGTGAACTTCTAACTCGCACCAAGTTAACACACACACAGCACACGGCTTCGAAAGCCGCGAGTTTCGGTCTCATCGACAACAACAACAATAAAAACAACAGCAAGAAGTAGAAGAACAACAAATATTAAAATAAATAAAGAGGAGATATGAACTGAACGAACACGGGGAAATAAATTTAAGAAAAAGGATTAAGCGCGGCGGCGATACAACGAATCGCGCGATGCGTCCTCTCGAGTGAATCGCGTACAGATCCAGATATAGATGTAATAGAAACAGTGCGAAAACGGTAAATTATTTTGTTTTTGTTTTTTCTTCTGTTGGTTGCGCGACGGATCCACCAGTTATTATTCTGTCGTTACAATTTTCGCGCTGATCGCGGGATCGTTCCCGGAGATTCCGGAAAACTGGAAGAGGCGGCGAGGAATTGGAAAGAAGAGAGTGTGAGAAAGAGAGACGACTCTTTCCATTCTCGGCTCTCCCGAAAGTTCAACTTTTTTCGCGTGTGCTCATCAGTTGTTATTGTTTCTTGTATCTTCTGTGATTTCGTCCATCCTCGATCATCCCCATCAAAGTGGACTCCGCAATAAATAATATGGTGTTGGAATCGGGCGTCCTGCCGCCCCCATTGCAGCTGTACGCGGCGGCGGCGGCACATCTGGCGCCGCGGCCGCCCTGGGCACCGTTCCTGCAGTTCCCGGGGGCGGCCAGCCTGCTGGGGATGCCGGCCGCCGCCTTCAATCAGCTCGGACGGCCGCCAAGGTATCCCCCGGGGATCGGGCTGCGGGCGCCGCCGGGACCGCCGTCCGAAGACAGCGGCAGCGAATCACATCAAGGAAAAGGTACGAAATTAATTATTGTAAAAACGTAAAATTGCTATACTTTCTACAAATATTGTCATATTGACTTAAATTACATATTATGCAATAATCTTAGAGGCTATAATTGAAACAAATTGACAAAAAAAAAGTAGTATTATCATTAAATTTGATTATATAGAAATTTTAATAAATGAAATATCAAATTTCGAATATAATAGATTCAGTTACATTATTCAAACTGGAGTTTAAATCAAATGAAAGACTGTAACTAATATGTTCACAACACATTTCTGATATATACCTGTCAAAATATCGAATTGGATTATAAACATTCTTTGAAAACCCGTCGTGGTCTAATTCACAGATTATCCTTGCCATTTTTTTTTTACAATCTCTACAATAATATTAATTTGATTGTATACATCAAACTAATATGATTACAACATTATTAATATGAAAAAAAAAATAATATTTTATACATTTCAATAATGCTTTTATATTTAAAATGTAGCACATGTTTCTTCAAATAAAAACTAAATTACCTTAAAAATGCGTCAAATATATTGAGCAAATTGATAATTATGAATAGATCAAATACCCGTCGGAGAATAATATTGTTTTGAAAATAAGTTATATAGTTAGCTAGTAAAATGTAGAAGTTCATAAAGCATGGATAATTAATTTATATTGAATTGTGTTCATTTAAAATTATTGATTTCGAAGATCCTAAAGTTTCCTACCGGTTATTGTGTGATTTTCTGTAATTGGATTGAGTCATCAGTAATGAAAGTGTCAAGTGGTGGAAAATGAGATGATGATGAAGCTGCTTCGGAACATTCTTGCTCTTGTTATTAATGCATGTATACATATAAAAGAAGATACTGTGAAGATACAAACAGGATCATCTAACGTGGCCAGTTATAAATAAATTTAGTTGAATCGAGCAGAGGAAGAAGTGAGGAGAGGAGAGGTGAGAGACAGACGGCGGACGAAGATGAGAAGGCGCTTTGGCACGAGAACGCAAACAAAAATTGTTTCATTATTATTTCGAGATCATGCGTGGACTTGTATGAAAATGAAATGAAGACGATTGCGGCAAATGCGGCGAAGAGATGATAATGGATGGACGTGGTGGCGGTAGTTGTTGATGATGATGATGATGACGATGGACACAGAGAGAGGAGAGACGGTGGAGCAGTGAAAAAGAGGATGGTAAAAGAAATGGATTCAACACGTATGATGAGAATAATTAAGAAATAATGCTCGGAGCCTAGAGTGTGTGTGTGTATGTATGTATGTATACATGAATGCATGCATATACATCGTCCATGTCGGCCTCTTCTTTCCAAAGCCGCATTTAATCCCATATCCATAAACCAAGATTACCGACTCGCACTGTAATAACATTCCATCTCTCTCTCGCTCATTCTCCTCTCTTTTTCATTCGAAAAAAAGCCCAGCTTCCACTCTTTACTTTGTTTGTAACATATTATCCCCGCCGTTCCTATAGATCCGAAACGAGCGCACCGAAATCATTAAGAACGATGACAACCTCCCATAACAAAGCAAAAAACAAATTTCCTTTTGACACCTGTCAATTAACGATAAAGAGGTAAACGTACGAGCGAACAGCAACAGATATAAACACGCAAATACATTTTAAAAGTGTCAAAGATGATTAGCTTCTTCGAAGACGTTAAGAGCGATCAATAAATCTCCAACACACAATATTCATGAAACATAAATCAATGGGTTTTCTGTAATTGTTAAACGTAAACTGCTCGGATGCAGAAATAATTTCCAACAAAGCATCAAAATGCAAAAGAAGGCGACTCGTATAAAACAATTGCACGGAACTTCAGTTTCGTACATTCGTCAAAGTGGTTGGCTGTGGTGGTTAATGCTTCAAAGTGAAGCAATCCGTCTACTGAATAATTAACCAATTAGCGACGTAATGAGGCGTGACCATAATTAGATTAGATCTAAATGACAGATGTCAACGTGATAAACCTTAACCTCTTTTCGGCCAAAGGAGATAGTTTATCGGGGGGAGAAGAAAAACAAAATTTGTCGTGCGGCAGCATTACAAAATAAGTGCTGCAAACACCGGTAGCCATGGTTACACGATTATCTTGTACTTTTTAAGTAGATGCAATTAAATGCGGGATTATGCGAGCGCGGCGCGCGTAACCATCAGATCGAAAGATGACAGGTGTGAGTGTGTTGTCAAAGTCAACAAATTCCGACATCTTCGAATCGCGGAAAGCGCAGTTCCTCTTTTATAGCGCAATTAATTAGGTGCGAAAATGTAGTAATAATCAAATCGTTGACGGAAAATTTATGTGAGCGTTAAAAGAAGCAGAGAAAGTGGAAATTATTCGGCGACGATAGATGGCGTTTCGAAATTGTAACCGAAGCGGCGCTTGATTCATAATCTATTTGGACGGCTGTCTCATTTCCCGTCGTATTACAACAAATTAGTTGCTTAATTAATTGCTGCTGGTGCTGCTAAAACCCATGTTTCTGACCATTGCTAGTTATGTGACAGCGCCAGAAATGTCACCCTAATTACGGCGAGCGACAACGATAAATCATTGGTGGAAGAGAGAGAGAGAGAGCGCGCGCGGATTTTACAGTTCTTCGCGCGACGATTTTCTTTTGATCGCTGACGATCAGGCAAATTTAATTGAGTAATCACGAGTAAATGCGTG